>NC_060278.1:79511774-79728766 GCF_021613505.1 Equus quagga
GCCCCCCCCCCCCCCCCCCCAAGCCCGAGGCAACACACCTGCTACCCTGCGGCGCTCACTGAGACAGCAGACCTATCTGCCATTTCCATCAAGAGCTGTGCTGACAGAGCAGCCTCATGACTGTTGTAAAAGGGACATTTCAATCAATGACTGTTGTAAAAGGGACATTTCAATCACATGTGAAACACCCCATTTGGGGGCTATATAACCACTCTGTGCACCGCACTTCTTCGGTGCCCTTTCTTCCTTCGGGAAGAAAGGCCCCAGGCCATGGTTCCTCGTAAAGCTTTGTTTAATTTTCTCTTGCTATTCTGTCTCATGTGAATTTAATTCGTTCTCCAGCCAGACGAACCCCCATCTGGGGAGAGGAAATGTCCTCCTCCCCTACACATGTCAGCAGAAAACAAATGCAACTTGAAGAGGCTTTAGCTAAGGAAACTGATGAAGCTTCTGAATACTAAAGAAACAATTTGATTCTTACACATTTATTGGAATGTGATGTCTGAAGTCTTAGTAGTTACTGCAAAGCTTAGAAATCAGCAGGTACAATATGGTGATGAAGATTTTTATGTGCTTACATTCTGCCTACCTCCAAGAATTATTAAAGGAAGTGAATGAGTGTTTTACTTGGGGGCTTTGGACAATATATAATATGTTGTATTCCATTTACTATGGATGCATAATAAATTACCCCAAGACTTAGAGACTTAAAACAACAGTTATGATTTATTATCTTTTGTGGTTTAAGCAGTGGCTTAACTAGATGGTTCTGGCTCAGTGCCTTCATGAGGATATAAGCCAATATCAGGTGAGGCTGCAGTCCTCTGAGGGCTTAACAGGGGTTGGAGTCTCCACTTTCAAGGTGGCTTACTCATGGCTAGGAAGTTTGCGTTGGCTCTGCGTGGGAGGCCTCTGTTCCTCGCCATATTGGCCTCTCCACAGGGCCATTTGAGTGTTCTCACAGCAAGGTGGCTGGATTCCCCAGAGCAGGGGTGGCAAACTTTTTTGTAAAGGGCTAAATAATAAATATTTTAAGCATTGTGACTTTGAGCCTTGTGAGCCATCTCTAGTCTTTGTCACAGTTTCTTCGTCTTTTTTTACATCATATTTTAAAAATATAAAAACCTATCTTAACTGACAGTGCATTAAAAAAACAGTCTATAGGCTGGATTTAGCCCATGAGCCCTAATTTGCCAATCCTTGCCCTAGATTAAGCAATCCAAGAGACCAAGATGGAAGCTGCCATGTATTTAAAGACCTGGCCTGTGAAGTCATACACTGTCCCTTACACCATATTCTGTTGGTCACTTAGGGCTTGATTCATTGTGGGAGGGGACTACACACAGGTGTGAACACTATGCCAAAAACAAGGATCATTGGAGGCCATCCTGGAGGCTGACTGCCACACAGTGCTTTGAAAAATAAAGCAGTGTCTGCTGAAGGAGTGTAAATCAGTGCAGCCACTATGGAAAACAGTCTGGAGAGTTCTCAAAAAATTAAAAATAGAAATGCCATATGACCCAGCTATTCTACTTCTGGGTATTTATCCAAAGAACATGAAAATACTAATTTTAAAGATTTATGCACCCCTATGTTCATTACAGCATTATTCATAATAGCCAAGACTTGGAAACAACCTAAGTGCCCATCAACGGATGAAGGGATAAAGAAGATGTGGTGTGTGTATATAATGGAATACTAATCAGCCATAAAAAAAGATGAAATCTTGGTATTTGTGACAACACAGATGGACCTTGAGGGTATCATACTAAGTGAAATAAGTCAGACAGAGAAAGACAATTATTGTATGACTTCACTGATATGTGGAAGATAAACAAACAGACACATAGATGGGGAGAACAGATTGGTGGTTGCCAGAGGGGAAGGGGGCGAGGGGTCAAGGGGCACATATGTACGGTGATGGATGGGAATTAGACTTTTGGTAGTGAATACGAAGTAGTCTATACAGAAGTCAAAATATAGTGATGTTACACCTAAAATTTATATAATGTTATAAACCAACGTGACCTCAACAAAAAAATAATAATAGCTCTGTCTGAGGAGCATAGCAATTGATTAACATCGTAGATCACACAGAGAATTGTCCTTCCATTAAAGATAAAATATTCTGCTCCTAATTGCTTGCTATTCTTCTAAATTATTTGCTGAAAAGTTCTAGAAAAAAGAGAATAGAAATAACTAGATTGTGAGAGGAGACTATCTTTTCTATCTTCAAAAATGCCACAACTCCTAGCAAAATTATTTTGAAATAGTAGGCATTAAATAAAAATGTTTGTTGAATTAAAAATATATATATACAGTAGTATCTAGAAGGCCTCAAAAGAGCCTTTTTTTTTCCCAATTGTTCCATTCAATTATTTGGCACTTTGTAAGTCAGATATTAAAAGATTATTTAATTATCTTTTTTCAGGCAGTTGTACTGACTTTATATAGACACAGTATGTGTTTTCTGAGAAAAAAGAAAAATGTAGGAAAAAGCATGAGTCATAGGATAGTCATTGAGATACCTCACTGTCAAAGATCTAGCAACGACTTTTTTGTTTCTTTTTACATGTCCACTTGTCTTTTTGACAAATACCTTTGAGTGATGTTCTCAAAGATAGTGTCTCATTGCCCAGATGTTAGCAAGTACGCAGAGGACTTGATGGAACTTGCTAAGAACTATTCTCTTCAGCCGGCTTTATGAGTAACTTTTGGGTCTCCAAATGATTTTGCTGTCATTTTCTTTAACAAAGTCCTTCTGAAATAAGGAGATGAGATAAAACCACCTTCTTCCACTCCATACTGGCGAAACCACAGGTTCAGCTAAGTGGAGTACCAAATTATTGACATTCTCCCCTCCCCCACACCATGACCCACAGGAAGCCTGTGGGGTGCAATGAAGAGACCTGTGCAGGTTGTGGGATGTCCTTGTGCCTGCATTTCTCATCTTTAGCTGAAAGTAGCATTTCCCATAACACCTAAGAGGTTTCAGTCATTTGAACTCCTCCAGTAAAAAGCAAGTCCACTCACACTAATGAATCACAAAGTTTAACATATGCTCCTAAAGTTCTCTTGAGTTGTACAAGTCTTTGTTTTCCAATCCTGGGAAGCATATTTCTAAATGCTGGCAACTGAGAAAGTGTTTCTCAGCATAATACAAAACTCAGTAGGTATAAGGAAAAGTGTGAGGAGTGCACTACATAGAAATGTGAAAGCCGCCCTAAACACAAACTGGAGCCACATACAACTCAGACAAGGAGCTAACGTCCATATTATGTAAAGAGATGGCTCCAGGGAAGCTGTTCTGGAAAGATGTACGTGGTCACTTGTTAAATGGGACAAGCAAAGTTCTAATCCAGTTGCGAGAAATGTACATAGAGGAGAAATGTGTAATTACAAAGCTCAAATGCTCCAAACCGATTGATGTAGAAAATAACAATGCGAAGACACCCCTTTCAGTGGGCTTATTATCTTAAATTGGCTCCCTCCTTTGTTGTGGATGGCCAGACAGGCGCCTGAGAGAGGCAGAGTGCTCGCTTCTCGTCTGCGGTGCACTCCACGAGTCAGCAGCCTCACAGCTCCTGGGGGTGCTGCTGCTCCTGTTCTGTGAAAAGGAGGTAATAAACCATCTCTCCCACGTATGTGAAGACGACACGTGAAACATACTTTCCCTTTGTTAGCAAAATGATTGTCCTGACTCACTCCCTTTTCTCTGAAAGAGAAGCTCTTAACTACCGTTCACTGATAACATCGAGTTATCCATTGCCAGTAAGTCCTCCGGAGCAGACTGAAATCCACTAACCTCTGAGGCAGACAATGAGCCAGATGTTTCGTAAGTTCCGAAGGGCAGAGGCAACCTCTCAGGAGGGTGAAGTGGAAGGGTACACGTTAGGTCATTTGAACAGCACAAAGGAGACCATCCTGCCCTAAGGTAACTTTGTTCATGCTATGTAATTGAAGTTCCACCATTAGAAATGTATTCCTTTGAATCGTGTAGTCCTCATTCAGAATGAAAATACCTTCACATCAGCTCCTCTCATGGGCAGTGAGTTCAAAGTTGGGTCACCGGGAATAATGCCTAGAAGGCCCCCAGGCCCTCGAGTGAGGAGGTGCAAGGGGCCTGCACAGGAGACACAGGCCATCTTACCCTGGACCAGCCCTAAGGACTTGGAGAGCTCTAGGCCTTTCAGGTCAGTGTGTCCCACATAAACCAGGCCAGGCTGACAATCTACTTTCCAACTGCAAGGCAACTTTAAGCTTTGGCTGTGTTCCCTCTGAAGTCACCTCCCTCTGCACCTGGGAACAGCAGTTTCCCAGGAAAACAGCCACCAAGCAAAGGAGCCTAGTGACTCACTGGCATCATTTCTTTCATCTGGTTGGAGGCCCTGGAGATCCACAGAGTGGGGCTCTGGCAGTGGAGACACGCAGATAGGAGCGTTCCAGGCAGGACACTTGGAAACGTTTCCTTCCTCTGAACCCTAGAAGGCCGGTATTTTTGTTTTTTCTTTCAAATTATATCATCACTGCAGATTTTCTAATCCTTTCCATGGAGAATGAGTCAGTATTCTGCTCTGATTTAGGATCCCAAGGTGCTGAACAGGAATGCCTTTTCCCCTTTGCAAAAACAACTCGCGGCATCCACATTCTTTCTCTTAGCATATACCCTACCATCTCCTAAGCTCCAAAAACACTAAACTAAGGACCATTCCCACCAGCCCTGGGCATGAAGAGGTTTTCATAACAGAAAACAATTAATGCATAATCTGCAAACTGCATGGGACTGGCGGAGGGGGACAAGGAAGGACCCAGAAAATTGCACATGTTTAGACGTCTACTGCACCCACAGCCACTCAAGAGACAGGCACACTCCAGGGACCAGCCCGCTCGAGAATCATCTCAGGGATTCATAGCATCAGGAAGAATCAGGACTTTGAGCTCTGAGCAGGAGTTTCCTCACCCAACCACGTTACAAATGCAGTGAGAGCGTGCTCTGAATTAGGGTGATAAGATAAACTTATTACTAACTTTCTCCTAGCAGTTGTCTCTAACATTCCTCTCAGAATCTTGTTTCTTTGCCTTTCTCTGCGTCTGACATTGCTCACCTGTTTTCCTTGACAAACTTAGTGAGTTGGACATAAAATTTGAATATAAATTAGACTGCTTCTTGCTGACCATTCCTTCATTTCCTCCCTCCTCCTGGATCTGTAGGAAAAATGTTCCTGGGGCTGGCCCCGTGGCTGAGTGGTTAAGTTCGCGCGCTCCGCTGTAGGCAGCCCAGTGTTTCGTTGGTTCGAATCCTGGGCGCGGACATGGCACTGCTCATCAAACCACGCTGAGGCAGCGTCCCACATGCCACAACTAGAAGGAACCACAACGAAGAATATACAACTATGTACTGGGGGGCTTTGGGGAGAAAAAGGAAAAGTATAAAATCTTTAAAAAAAATGTTCCTTCCATGATAGAGTCGAATTAGAAGGAACTCCCTTCCTCTCAAAAGACAATAGAAAGTCAAATAACTCAATTCTCGAGGACTGCCAGGGAAGTCTCTCATTGGCATAATGGCTCCTTTGTAAATTCATCCTCACCAACTGCGCTCGCGCAACACCGTCTGGTCTTCCAGCTGCGTTTCTCTGATCTCAGTGCAGGTTCCTCTCCTCCATCATGATTGATTCTCAATCCCCTCCTCTCCCTCTCAGCTGTGGACTTGCTTCCTAATGCTGTTAAACCTCCAGCCCCATCCAGATCCGGACCACCTGTTCCTCTTTCCCTCCGTGTAACACAGACGTTGCTGACAGTCCCTTTTTGTCTTTCTAGGCCTTCTCCTCTGTCCCAGCTTGTTCACAGGACACACACTGTGGACCTCCCCTCCCCTCCCACCCCTACCCTTCTCTTCTCTGGCTAATTGCTCCCTCTCAACTGGGGTCTTTATATCTAGATCTAGATTCCACCCCTTTATCTATAATACATACATATAGTACACATTGCAAATACTTCCTCCAAGTTTGTCTTTTGACTTTGTTTATGATGTTTTTTGTTTGCTTGCTTGCTCATTGTGGTCTTTGCCATGCAAAAGTTTCTTCCTTTTAGATAATCACATTTATCGATCTTTTCTTTTATGGCATGTAGGTTTTAAGTTAGAAATGCCTTTCCCCACCCTCAAGATAAAAAGGAATTCACATGTGTTTTCTTCTGGAATTTGTATGCTTCCATTTTTACATTTAGATACCCAATCCATTTGGAATCTATTCTTGTATGTGATGTGAGATATGGATCCAATTTTATAATTTCCAAATGGCTATTTAGGCATCTAGTAAATCTAGAAAGTCTTAGCCCCAGAGATTTGAGATGCCTCCTTTATAGTATTCTAGATTTCCATATGTATGTGAGTCTACTTCTGGATTTTCTATTTGCTCTTTCTTTCTTTTTTTTTCTTTTTTGAGGAAGTTTAGCCCTGAGCTAACTGCTGCCAATCCTCCTCTTTTTGCTGAGGAAGACTGGCTCTGAGCTAACATCCATGCCCATCTTCCTCTACTTTATATGTGGGACGCCTACCACACCATGGCTTGCCAAGCAGTGCCATGTCTGCACCCGGGATCTGAACTGGCGAACCCCGGGCCCCCGAAGCGGAACGTGCGGAACTTAACCGCTGTGCCACTGGGCTGGCCCCTCTATTTGCTTTTTCTATTCCTCTATCTGCCATAAAGAAAAACCAAACCCTCCCTCAATCCCACAGGCTTCTCTAGCTTTTGTCCCAGCTCTCATCTCCCCTTCACAGTCAAACTTTTCTGAAGAGTTGTCCATTCTCTGTCTCCACTTCCTTGCCACCCATTCACTCCTCAATTCCTTCCAGTCTGGCTTTCACCCTCATCATTCCATCAAAACATTTTGAACTCAAGTCGTCGCCATGGCACTCAATTCCATGGGCAGTTTTCAGCCTCCTCTTATCTGCTCCCTCATCAGCTTTTGACACTGTTGAATGTTCTTCCTTTGAAACGCTCTCCTGATTGGTCTTCGGGTCTCTACCATCTCCGGTTTTCTTCCTTCTTCCTTAGCCAGTCTGGCCCAGTTTTCCATGCAGGCTCACACTACCCTACCTGGCCGTGCAGCCTTGGAGGGTCTCCGGCTCACTTCTTACTGCGCTCTGCGCATGCTCTCCAGGTACTCTCATCCCTGCCCTCAGCTTCAGGTCTAGCCAACCCACAGGTAACTCACAAACACCTATCTCCCACCCAGTTCTCACTTCTAAAAGAATTTGGACCCATTTTTCAAATCCCCTTTATGACATTTTCATTCAAGTATTTCAAAGACATCTCAAAGTCAACATGTTCAAAACTGGATTCAAGAAAAACCCATTTCATTTTACCCTCATCCCCAAATCTGGTTTGTATTCTTCCCATTTCACGGAATAATATTCACCACCCATCAGCTGAAGAAACTTAAGTGTCAATCTTGACATGTTCGCTTTCCTTGAATCCCAGATCTGAACCATTGCCAAGTCCTCCTAAAGACTTTTCCCATCAACACATCCTCATCCGGGCTATCCTCACTTTGTAGCTGGATTCCTGCCATAGCCACAAAGCTGGTCTCCCTGCGTCCTATTCTCACCTCCACCCTCTATAGTCCACTCTTCCCTCAGCAGCCAGAGGGGTCTACCTGAAATTAAAGCACTTTGCTTGCTTCCCTTTGCTCTTAAGATAACCAAAATTGTAACATAGTCAACAAAAGCCTCGTAGTCTGGCCCTTACTTACCTCTCCTTTCTCCTTTTACACACTACTCCTTCCCCCTTGCTCTCTGAGCTCCACTGAATGAGCTGACTTTCAGTGCCTCTGATCTCCCCTTTGGAGGGGCCTCTCCTCATGCTGTTGCCTTTGCTAGGCCACCCTCCAGCTACCCTCCCCAGCCCAGCCCCTTCCATGTTCTCCCTAACTAGGACCAATATTCCCATTATGTCCTCTGTGGGTACCATGTACCTCCCCTTGGAAATGTTTTAATCACACTTAGCATTTCATGTTTACATGGAGATTTGTTTTCAATATCTATGAGGACAGGACCACCTCAGTCATTTGTTTCCATTTTATCCCAATATCTACCTCTGGACATGACACACAGTGAATAAATGAATAATGTAAATCAGCTCCTACTTCTTTCAAAGTCCTTGTTTTCTACACTTTAAACTTTTAAATAAGTAAGATTTTGTTTTTCAAGAAGATGTTTTTATGAAACATGGGATGACAGTTAAGCGTGGAATCTGATATGATAACCAGAATTTGGAGAATCAAGATATTCTAGTTCTAATTCCAGTCTTATAAACCTTACTGGTGAATTCAGAAAAAAATTTTAAATATTGCATACTTCCCCAAAGCATCCAAAATATGGCTGCCTCACTGTTATTTTTATTATGCTAGTTGCTTTCATATTCCTCTTGTCCATTGGCTTGTCAAATTCTTGTTGGAATACCCCATGTCTTACTGATTTTTGTGTCTCCATGGTGTCCATTACTTCAAAGCACATCGAAGGTATTCAATCAATGTTGAATAAATGAATTAATAAATGTCTAACATATAAATGGCATGGTTATTAATAGAACTATGAAAATAATGCAATACTGAAAACAGTTGAGGAAGAGTTGAGGGGATTTCCACTTCAATTTAATCAGAAGTAAAATATAAGCAAAAGTGCCTCAAATATAATAAGCCATTGATCAGAGATTTGAACAAAGAGAGTTGATGTCAGGTCAAACCATAAGGTAGTGTTCAAAAAGACCTTGGAAGAAGCTTAACTGGGGAGTTGAGGAAGACCATAGGCATCTGGAATTGACAGAATAGCAATGTACATGAGGCTCTCCAAGAGAGCGTTGAGTATGAACAATTTAGAATTAGCTTCACTTATACATAATTGGAAACTTACTTAACCATGTTGAAAGATTTTTCTCAGTGTAAATGAAGTCCAGAGGCAGCTGGTCTAGTGCTGATAAATTGACTCCATGGTCATCTGGGACCAAGACTTTCTATCTTGTTACTTTGCCATTTACACATGTGGCTTCTCTCTCATAACCCAAAATAGTTGCTTGGGTTCAAGCCATTGTATTTGCAGCCCAGCCAGGGAGAAACCAGAAGAAAGAAAGATGGCCATGCTCAGTCCTTTAAGGACATCTACTGGCACTCATTGGTCAGAACTTTGTCACGTGGCCACATCTAGCTTGGTAATGTAATCAATTTAATCTTTGTTCACAGAAGCCACATCCCCTGTTAGAAGTTAGGGAGAATGAATAATGGGGATCAAATAACAGTCTCTGCCCCACCATTTAATCAGAAGAATTGAAAACAGAGTTTGTGTTGTAAAGTGTGAAATTTGGAGAAAATCCATGAATTGAGCCAGTCTTCACATTTCTAGTCCCTACACACAGACTTCTGAGCACTACACAGCTCCACAGATAGTGGCAAAATGAGTGCTCGTGGAGCCTCAGGTGGACCTCCGCACCTCAGTAAATCCCACACTGGTGCCTGCTCAGCTCTCTCCTTCACTCCCACGAGGCTGTTCCAAACCTTCTCCACTCTTCTACAGCCACTGTCCTCCTGCCTCTCTGGCCTCTGACAACCCAGGGGAAACAGATGCTTCCAAGCATGGGTACCTCACTTCCCATCCCTGTATCTACAACCCTACATCTCTCATTCACCACCATAACACACATCCTCTAGTTGTTTGTTTTTCTTTCTTTTTGCGTTTTATGGTGCCCTTTCTCCTGGCTAAGATAAATCCTGCTTCTCAGGAACCAAGCCCCAAAGATGATTATGACTTTTCTTAATACCTTCTCTGCCCTAGCACTTTCTAAACATTTTCAAGCCTCCCCTATCTTAAAAGAAAGAAAGAAGTTTCAGATTTCCCTGAATGTGTGTTTTCATCTAGCCACCACTCTCCGTCTGCCTACACAGCCCAAACTCCTAGGAAAAATAGTCTACTTCCCTTTCTCCCACTTACTCTTCAACACATTGCGATCCCATTGTAGCTTGACCTCTGGCCTCTCTTGTCTACTGAAACTGCTCTGGCCAATACCCCTGATGACCTACCAGTTGCCAAATCCAATGTTCTCTTTTCGATCTTCACCTTTCCTAACACTTCCTTGGCATGTGACACTGTTAATACTTCTCTTCTTCTGGAAATTCCTTTTATGGCTTCTTATGAGCTCTATGCCTGTTCCTTTTCCATTTTATTTTCCACCTCTCCTTGATGTTCCTGAGTTGGCCTCAGGGCAATCTCATCCTTTTCACAGCTTCAAATACTCCTCATGTGCTAATAACTCCCAAATCTCTTTCTCCAGCTCTAGATCAAGAAGTTCAGTTATCTCCTGGACATTTCCACCAGGATACTGAGTTGCTCATAAGTCTGTGGGGAGCAATTCGGGTTGGGCTCAGCTGGGTAGTTCTGCTGATCTCACCAGAATTCACTCATGTGGCTGCAGTCACCTGGTGGTCCATCGGGGCTCAGTGGTTTAAAATGGCCTCACTCACATATCTGGTGGTTGGTGCGGGCTCCTGGCTGGGGCACTTCAGTTCTCCTCCATAGAGCTTACCAGGCTTAAGCATATCGTTGTCTCAGTGTTCCAACTCCAGCCATAAGAGAGCAAGCCTCAATGTGCAAGTGCTTTTCAGGCCTCTGCTTGGGTCACTCCTGCTAATGTCTTGTTGACAAAGACAGTCAACAGTTGCAAAGACAGTCACACAGCTAAGCCCGGATTCAAGGGGTGGAGAAATAAATTCTACTTCTTGACGGCAAGAGCAGCAAAGTCACGTAACAAAGGGTCATGTATACAATGATGGGAAGAATTATTGCAGCAGACAATCTACTACAAGCTTCTTCCCATTCCACGTATGTTTCTTCTCATGTCTCTCCTATCTTAGGGAATGGTGCCAGTGTTTCCCCAATCACTCAAGCCAGTCGTTCTAGTTTACTCCCTCCTTCCTTGCAGCAGATACTGTAGGTTGGAGGGCTTAATACCGGTTTTCAACCTCTTTCTCTACTATGGAGATGTTGATGAGAAACACTTTCTCACACCATAGGAGTGGTCATGTGATGCAGCTCAATAAATATGTCTCCAAGTGGTTTTGCAAAAACCTTTTCTTTCTTATTAAAAGGAACAGACCCTGTCTTTCTTATTTCCTCCTTCTGTCCTAGAACACAGAAGATATCTGGAGCTGCAGCAGCCATCTTGTGAATATGAGGTGACAAATATTAAGGAAAGGCCAAGAGAATCACAGAGACACCATCCTTGATATTGTTGGATCACTGGACCAAAGGTGGCAGTTGCCCTGGTCTACATTTCTTGTGGCAGGAGGAAAATAAACTCCTCTCTGTTTAAGCCACTCTAAATTGGGATTTTTTTGTTACTTTCAGTCAAAAGAATTTCTGACACACCTTCATTCCCTAATCCAATCAGTTGTCACATCCTGTAAACTCTGCCTCCTGAGGTTTTCTCACGTGTACTTCCTCCATTCTGTCCCTGCTGTCTCTGCCTTAGTTCACATCCCCTTGGAGCTACCTCAGTAACTTCCCAACTGGCTTCCTTACCTCTAATCTTTTCTTCAACCTAAACCTCTTTATTGCTGGAACTTGAATTATTCAGAGGTTCCCAATTTCCCATCGTATAAAGTCTTAATTATGTAGAATGTCCTCCAATGGTTTTCTTGATCTGGTTTCTACATACCTCCCATGATTCAACAGGTCTCAGTGGGGCCCAAGAATTTGTATTTCTAACAAACTGAAATCATCTCTGATGATGCTGATGCTGCCAATAGTGGGCAAACCACTTTTTGAGTAGCATCAGTACAGAGTCCTTTTCCTTCAGAGCATTAGCCTCAGTTTATAGTGATAGATTCCTTCATTCCTTGATTCAGTGGGTCTCAAATATTAGTGTCCATCAGAATCCCCTGAAGGGCTTGTTAAAACACAGAATGCTGGTTTCCACCCTGCAGAGTTTCTGATTCAGTAGGTTTAGGATGGGGCCTAAGAATTTGCATTTCTAACAAGTTCCAGAATGATGCTGACTCTACCTGTCTAGGGCTACACTGTAAGAACCACTGCCTTAATACAGAGTTTCTCAGCCTTGGCACTGTTGACATCTTGGGGTAGATAATTCTTTACTATGGAGGGGTTCTTCTGCACCTATAGGATGTTTAACAGCATTCCTGGCCTCTACTCACTAGATGCAAGTAGCAAGCTCTCCAGTTGTGACAAAAATGTCTCCAGACATTCCCAAATATCCCCTGGAAGACAAAATCATCCCTAGTTAAGAACCACTATCTTGGAGTGACTGTTGGATGTTTATCCATCTCCTTCTTTAGTCTCTAAGTTTCACAAAAACAGGAGCCTATTTTTTGTATTCCTGGTGCCTAATGTAGGCACTCAACAGATATTTGTTCAACAAACGAATCTAATTCCAACAGTGTTTAAGGCCTTTTAATGCTTCCTTCTCCAATCCCTTTCTTGCATCCTCTCTCCCATCGCCAAAAAGCGTGAAAAGAAATCTTCCTGGTGCCACCCTACCCTGAACAGCAAGGATAGGCTTCCAGGTCTCTTTGACCAGGAACATGGGGCTGAAGACATTCCCCAATCTCAGGCCTTTGTTTATAAGTGCTGGTGGTTTGTATTGATTGCATTAATTATGTTGATTGTCCAAAGAAGGAAGAGAAAGACGTTTTCTTTTTCCAGGATAAGGTGGAGGGTGACGTTGTGTTCCCCACCCTGGCCTCACCCACCCCCACCATCCCACTGGGAGAAGAAGAGGAGGTGGATCCAGCCCTTGGCCCCTGCAAGGTTTCCCAGGAAGTGACAGGACCTCAATGGGAGAGGTCTGTGTGGGCGGATGTCTATGGAGGTTGGAGTGGCACTGGGATTTTGGTGCCCAAGCCTGGGGTCACTGAGCTGCTCCATGGCCCACCCAGAGTGGCAGAGCCCAGTCAGTAATGACTATATTTCCAGTCTTTTTTCCTGTACTTTTATAATACATCTGTGCTTTAGCAGTGATTCTCAAACTAATATCTTAAGCAAAAGCACAATTCAATAATGAGAATTTTATAAACTGTGGCAGGCTGGTAGAAAAAGGATACTTTGAATCAGGGTAATGCTGCTCCTCAACAACAGCATCATATGGGGAGCCACCTATGACACCCATACTTTCAGGTGGCCCAAAAATGAAGACAGGGAGGCTGAGGATTTGGAACCCTGGAGGCAGCAAGTAGGAGTCGGGGAGCTTGCAGAATTGCTGTCACAGTCTGTTCCTGCTCTTGCATATTTGACTTCCTCCAACTCCACATATCTCTAAATCTGGGGCAGCTTGGTGAGATTGCATCATTCTAGCTAGAGTAATTAGGGAATAAATTGTTCCATTCTAGGTTGTTTTGGACCACAAATACCTTGCTCTATGAGCCAGCCAGGTCTTCGGGCCAGGTTTTGTGGATGCCAAGAGGGTAGTTGAAGATTTGCTCAGTCACCTGTGAGGAGATTAACCGTCATTGTGCTTTCAGGGCTGTGAGAAGGAAATTCTCACAAAAAGTGCAGTAGAGCAGAACTTTTTGGCTCACGGAGAGTGTGAGTGTAATTTTATGATCCTCTTCAGGATTAACTGACTCTTTGATAGGCTGTTATAGAAGTTACTTGAGCTAGCTTGGAAGACAAGGTAGAATTTATCCCTACATCATACCTATATTGGCATAATTCACAGACCAGGAGCCGGATGTAGGAGGGAGACTGGAAGAGGAAGTCATCTCTCTTCTCTGATTCTCAGGCCCATTCTCTTCTCCTCTGCCTCTCTCTCTGTGTCTCCCCAGCACTCCTGAAACATCCCACCTTGTCCTGCAGACTAGCTTTCCCTGCTTCTCCTACCCATGGTACACTATGACCTTGCAGAGCTCCCGAGTACACATGTGAGAGCCCCAGCCTCCTGCAGACAATGACCAGCATCTTCTCTGTTCCAATATGAGATCTCAGGGAAAGAAATCTGATGGGTGCAGCTTGGGTCCAATCAGCTATGGGTCATACAAGCAAGACTGAAGGGCCCATCCTAAAGATGGCGGCAGTTCCCAGATACCGTCTGTCTTAGATTCGATTCCCCCAGAAGCAGACTCTGAATCAAGGATTCCAGTACTAGCTTATTTGGGAAGAAGCTGGAAGAATATATACTCCCACTAAACCCTTCTTAGTCCCTTTGGTCACCTTCTGGGGCTTTCTGTTTGCCAAACTCTCAAGCCAGAAGGCAAAGAACCCCAGGAAGCATATTGAATTGGCCCGTGTTAGGCCCGCCACCCAGGGCACAGGACAGGGTGGAGAAGAATAACAGGTAAATCCGAAGGGGCAAATGGAAGACACAATTCGGACATTTCTCAGGAGAATCTTATTATGTACTCTAACACAGTTATGAGAAAATAAATTATTTCATCTTTCAGCTGTAGAGAATCGTAGTGTTTAGGCATGCCCAATTTCACAGTATTACTCTTGAGATTTGAATAGTCTATCAATATTTGGCATTCATCACTGTTTCATACAACCTAGGGTCAGAAGTGTCAATAAATTCCCAGACAAATTTTAAGCATATTTTGATTTACATAAATAAGATACAGGCCTGTCATAACAAACTTGACCAGTTCAAGTGTCAAATGCAGTATGGTTATTTTGTACACATGAGAGTAGTTATGTCCTAAGAAGAAAGGAATTTGACTTTAGAACAGTGATCTTGGATTTCATTCTTTATATCTTCATGGGTTGCTTCCAGAAGTCGCTGTCCAGGGTTTCCTTTAAACTCCTGTCACATTGATCCAATTGCAATCCATAAAGATTTGTAGAAATAATTCTTCCCCAAACAGCTTTCACCAGAGCCTCATGTAGTTTCTGCAACAAACAACAGCAGCAAAAATAAGTTGTTGGTATTAGTTTCCTATTGCTGCTGTAGCAAATTACCACAAATTTAATGGCTTAAAACAACACAAATTTATTATCTTACAGTTTGGGATGTCAGAAGTCTCAGATAGTCAATAGGATTGGTTTCCTTCTGGAGGCTCTAGGCAACAATCAATTTCCTTGCTTTTTTCAGCTTCAAGAGGCTGCCTGCCTGCATTCCTTGGCTAGTGGCTCCTTCCTCCATCATCAAAGCCAGGGGTACAGCATCTTAAACTCTCTCTCTCTCCTCTTCTTCTATCATCACATCTCCTTCTCTGACTCTGACCCTTCTGCCTCCCTGTTATAAGGACCCTTGTGATTATATTGGTCCCACCCAGATAATCCAGGATAATCTCTCCATCTCAAGAGCTTTCATTGAATCACCTCTGCAAAATCCCTTTTGCCATGTAATACCTTAAGGGGCCATAATTCTGACTACCACATTATTATTAGGGTCATTCCTTTGATACCACAATTTATGAATACCCCAAACCAATTAGACAGAGGATCTCTATCACTCTACACATTTCCAGGTGATAGTAGGAACCCGTGATAGCATTCGAGGGAGGCTCTCAAGTCCACCAGTAGAAATTTATAGGATACGCAGTGAGGTGGAAGAGCATTCTTTCCCAAAGGTACTTGCCTTTTTGGAGTTGAGATTGAACTCGGGGTAGAGTGGGTGCCGGAGAAAGCAGAAGAAGGAGGAGGAGAAATAAGGGCAGAGAAATCTCTTTGGGCTAGCTGCAAAGAGCGATTGCATCAAGCCTTCTAAACACAAAATGTAGTTCCGCGATAGGAAAAATGATGTTAGTCATCAGTGCTACATTAAACCCAAGGATTCATTTGTTAGTTTGGGGCTAATTCTCCAGAGAGACTTCCTGCTTCATTAATGCTTAGCTTTGCCAAATTTGTTTCTTCCCAAGCTTTTCCTCCAGGCTGCTGCTCATCCCATCAAGCTTCATCT
The DNA here is from genome assembly GCF_021613505.1 of Equus quagga. Classification (NCBI taxonomy): domain Eukaryota; kingdom Metazoa; phylum Chordata; class Mammalia; order Perissodactyla; family Equidae; genus Equus; species Equus quagga. Next base: position 79,527,671 of record NC_060278.1, read on the forward strand.
CCCACCCACCCTAACCTCTCTTTTTTAGATTTACTATACGCTCAGGTTTCAGGGATGGACCTATTATTATCAAAGTATGTATACTTACCAATAATTCTCACTTTCTCTGTCTTGGTTCTGTGTTAATAAACAAAGAGTTATTTTTTTCCCTGTCACCAATCTACAGAGAAAAGGATATTGATTAATTTTGTTCAAACTAAGCAAACAGATTCAAAGGATAGAGATATTGTTATCCTCTACACCACCACATGAGAACAATTTAAATGTATCTTATGCCCAAAGAGGCACCTTGTATTTTTCAAAGATAGCCACAATATTATCTCCCTTCCTCTGTTCTTTTAATGTAACTGACACTCCTCTCACTGAGAGGGGCAGCCTGTGTTCCCTCCCCTTTAATCTGGGTGGGCTTGTGACTATGGTGGAAGTGACACTATGTGACTTCTAAGGCTGGGTCATAAAAGATAGCACAGCTTCACCAAGCTGCTCCTGGGATACTCACTCTTAGAACCCAGCCACCTTGCTGTGAGGAAGCCCAAGCAGAGATGTGGAGAGGCCACGTGTTGGTGTTCCAGCGAACAGCCCAGCTGAGTTCTTAGCCAACAGCCAGCAAGTGCTGCCAGACTTGTGAGTAAGCAAACCTCCAATGACGCCAGCCTCAAACTGTCAAGTTACCCCCTGCCTTGGAGTCTTCTCAGAGGAGGTCCGGGGGCATTATGGCGCAGAGACAAGATGTCCTCACTGTGCCTTTTCTGAATGCCTGACCCATGGGACCCATAATCATACTAAAATGCTTGTTTTATGCTACTAATCTTGGAGCAGTGTTGTGGCAGTGACAGTAACTGGAATACTCAGGTAGATATAAATGTAGAAAGACACATTCTCACCGGATATAAACTTTAACAGGATGTCTGAATCTTACCATTGTTTTTCCCCAGCTTGTTTCATAAGAATAACAAATGTCTCAACCCCATTAATCTAATCCAGAGCTGACCTTTTTTTCCTCCTCTAATGCAATTCATCTTTTCCAAGGAATTCATGTGACCGGAGTTCAATGCTCTAGAGAATTCATGAAACCTCATAGAACCTGGAAACACATCCCATTTAAAAGGATAGACTTGGTCTTTTTCTCAAAATTTATTTTTGTAAAATCCGATCAATGAGGGAACAAAGCAAGAGGGAAACCCGTTTTATAAATGGTGGGGGTGGTGGGGGTGGGAGTCGGGGGGAGGGGCAGAACAAGATGACAAAGATTGAGAGTAAGGTTGCAAATGATGATACCCATTCAACAGAAAAAATTCACTTCTCTGAAGTTTTCCCATCCTTAGAATATTAGTGATCATAGATCTGTTGGAACCGAAGCCTTTTCTGGGCTAGTTTTCTGACCGATTTTTGCTAGGTTAAGTTGCCCTTCAACTCTGCCCACTCTTCAAAAATTATCTGTAAATTCAGAGTTCAGGGAGTAATAATTTCCTGATAAAGTGTTTTGTGAGGTCAGTTATACGAAGGAAGGAAGCTATTCATTCTTCCATTCAACAAATATTTGTGTTGGCTCTGTGGAGGGAGGAACGATAAGAAGAGGTGATGGGTGAGACTGGCACTTGGGGTGGGACAGACAAATGATTTAATCAACCTAAAAATAAAGTCTGTGTGATTTCATTAAGCGCTCCAATGCTGACAGCAAGGAATTTGCTTACTCCTCTGTATAGTCGTGTAAACTTACCTTGTGTTCTTTGAAATTCTTTCAAAGAATGGGAAGTAGAGAACTGGCTTATTTGATAATGCCTCTGGGATAATTATAGGAGATAGTTATCCTTTTTAATGTCAGCTACTTATTCTTTTGAACGTCACTGCTTTTTTGATGGATAGCTCAAGAAAACCAAGGCTGGCTTATATGTGTGGATTGATGGATACAGACTGTGATTTTCATAACACTTTATTAACACTTGATTTCACTTAAAAACTCAGCTTGTGGAATGAGGAGACTGAGAAAGCACGGATGATTGAAATCCTCTCATGTTCTCTAAACCACAGTATTGACACTCTCCACCTCTCCCCCCAGCCTTTTAAGGCAGACAGCGATTTGCAAATAGGCTGATTACTGTTTCACTACCTTCTGCTCCCTGAGCTGCTGCTGCTGTTAATTAGCAAGAAAAAGGTGATGGGCTTTTTGATGATGATTAGGGACATATATAATCATCCTCATAACACACTGACATCTTTAAGATTGCTTTGGATTGTGTCTTACTGGTTCTATCCCCAGGGGTTAGAACTTCAGAAATATTAACTCATTTAGTCCTTGTTACAATTATTAGGGGTAGATACTTTCATTACATCCCATTTTAAAGAAACGAAACTGAGACACAGATAGGGTAATTAACTTGTCCAAGGTGACAGTGAGTGGTCACAGAAAGTCAGGATTTGAACTCTGAACTTTGGCTCTAGAGTCTATGTCTTAGCTGTTATACAATGATGCTATTGAGGGTTTATATATCCCTCTTTACTTAAAAAACAAATACCCCCAAACAAAAATTCTAAGAGGCCACATTGCTGGTGTATTTGGTCTTTGTTCTAGTCTCACCTTTTCACTAATTGGTAGTTACAAGTAATAACTCTAGTCTTTTGCAGTTAATTTTGACCCAAAGAGCATTAGGACATATTGTTCTGGAGAGCCCATTCTTGGAAAGGACATGTTTATGACTAGCAGACAGCAGGCTCTGGTTTGCCTAACATTTTCCAGGGAGACAGTAGGTTTTCAGAAGCTGCCAAGGTTTCTAAAACAAAACCCAGGACAATGTTCATACCAGAAGTATGCAGAGGGTGGGAAACAGCTAACTTCTCACGATCATCTGAGGGAAACTGGGAGGGCTTAATTGGTCACTCACATACATTCTATCATTCCATCCTATCTCTGTTTATAATCTTACATACCACCATCTTTGTGGTTGTTCATTTATCGCCAAGGCCAAGTAGGAGGTTAAAGATAATTATAGGGTAAATTCAGTTCATTTACATTGTCAACATTAGTTGGCTTCTCTGCAGTACTTCCCTTGAAAATCTCCAGCTTCATTGCCCCACTCCTTTCCCCTGACGCGCAGACACATACACAATGTGACAGGTTGGGGGAAGAAAATGAGGCAATATACTGCAGCTTCTCCCATCAAAAGATGGAGTCATTTTTTGGTGAAATATGGGCATGGCTACGTGGCAACTTGCTTTGTCCAGTGGGACATTAGCAAATGGGATGCACACAGAAACTTGAAAAATACATCACACTGGGACTTACCATGTTGCTGGGAGCTCTTCTGCCATCATGTGAACAAGCCCAGGCTAGTCTGCTGGATGATGAATGATGTGTGGCCAATTCATCCTGTCACCCCAGCATAATTCGCCCTTCCTGCCTCCCTTTCCCCAGTCAGCCACAGTTGATTGGCTCAGGGACAGTGATTGACCCAAGTTTAGCCAATCAGAGTCTATCCCTGGGATTTTTCAAACTGTGCCTAAGAAAAAGAATAGTCTCTCTCCAATAGTAGAATCTGTAAGATGCAAAACTAAGGATTTGTTCATAGCTGTGTTTCTCACCAGGTAGACAATGCAAGTCTGCAGTGAATAGGAATGAACCCAGCACAGAGAAGAAAGTAGAAACGAGAGATGGAGAAAAAAAATGCCCTGTAGCATTTAAGTACTTAAACATCATCCCTGATTCTCCTGCAATTGGATAAATTAACTTCCTTGGGTTTCTTGAGACAAAAACTTCCACCTTTTCCCTAAGCAGTTTGAGTTGAGTTTCTATTACTACCTCTCAAAAGAATCCTAATTGATATATCCTATTCATTTGCATATATAACTATTATTTATGCAATAAACAGATAGATGATGATTTCCATCCCTACATTCAGTAGGACTTTAGGGACTGTCTTGATTATCTATTGTTATAGAGCAAATCACCCCAAAATTAGCAGCTGAAAACAACCACCATATTATTATCTCTTGTGGACCTGTTGGTTGACTGGGATGAGCTAGGTGGTTCTTCTGCTGGTTTCATTTGGGGACTCTCACATGGCTAGAGTCAGATGGTGGCTGGGGCAGAGTCATCTGGATGCTGAAGACTCAATTAGCTGGAACATCCAAAATGGCTTCTTTACTTACATATCTGGCATCTCAGGGCTCCTCCACCTGGCCTTTATCTCCACATCATCCAGGGCTTGTCCACAGTTTCTCTCTTTCCAACAGGATAACTGGACTGCTTATGTGGTGGCTCAGGGCTCCCCTGAACCTGTTCTCAGAGATTAAACCTCCTTGTGACCCGGGTTTGGAAGCCACACAGCATCACTTCCACTACATTCTTTGGTGAAGCCAGACACAAGGTCATTCTGGTTTCCAGGAGAGAGAATTAGACTCTTACTTCTTGATAAGAAGAGTAGCAAAGAAATTGCAGCCATTTTGACCTACCACAATAACTTTTGGGTTTTAACAGATGTTATTTAAATTTCAGCTTCAAGGTGTGTGGTATTTGGAGATTCCATTTATAAGAAGAACTAAACCTTTAAAAAAAGTTAAAGGCCAATAAAAAAAATCCTCCTGCAATCTGGTATTTTCATGTTTATGGATCTTATTCTAGAACAGGCACCTGCTTAAAAAGGTCATGAGATCTTCTATTAAATATAACTTTCCCCCAAAAGTGGGTTATTTGTGTAATTACGTGTTTAATGTTGGGCTCCCTCACTTGACTAGAAAGTATGAGAAAGCAAGGACCACATCTTGGTACACGGTGTTCCCCTGGCCAAAGAGGAAAGGCATAGTGTCTGTCCCATGATCAGTGCTCCTTAAATATTTCTCAAGTGAATGAGTACAGTGATTCTTAACCAAAGGTGATTTTGCCCCTAGGGGACAATTAGAAAGGTCTGGAGATATTTTTGGTTGTCACAACTGGATGGAGTGTTGCTCCTGGCATCTTGAGGGTAGAGGTCAGAGGTGCTGCTAAACATCCTACAATGCACAGGACAGCCCCTCACAACAAAGAATTATCTGGCCCAAAATGTCAATAGTGCTGAGTTTAAGAAACCATGGATGAATGAATAAGATGTGAAACTGATTGTGTTGTCATAACCTACTCTATTGGGACTCTTTTGAGCCATAGGTTTCCCAATCTTATCTCCATTATCCCAGCTGACTATCCCTGGTTTTCAGCCTATAACTTTGGTTCCTCAGTAGGAGAGGAGCCAGGACTAGAAGCCTATGACTAGCCCTGACCAGTCACCTCCTCCAGAGATCTTCACTGTCCTCCTTCTGCTTCAGTCTCAGAGCGTTATCTGAATTGGCCATGCAGATGACTTGGTGTCCTGTGTATCTTACAATTGCCCCTCCAGGTCCAAGCTCAACCTTTCTCCCTTCTGTTCTGTGCTCTAGAAGGCTGACGTTCATGGACTGCCACACTGGGCCCCTTCCCTCTGGCTTCCCTTTGGATTCAGCCAAGGTAGCAGAAGGAGGGTAAGGCTGGAGAACTTATTTTCCTCGATTCCTCCTTGTTGGTTGCTATAGGTTGGCTGCATCCTTCTTCTGAAAGCCAGAGCTTCTACCAAGAGTCTTCTGCTCTCTTTAACTGTAGCTGCTACTGTCTGTTGACCCTTCAGACCTAGTGGTGTGAGTGGCTCCCCACCTTTGCACACTGTGCTGCACCATCCATTTTGGTTTCCCTTAACCTGCTCATAGCCTTGTAAATAGTCTATGAAATTCTCCTTGATTATCTCATTTACATGTGACATCAGTTTCCTTCTGGGAAATGCACTGGGAATTATAAGACTGCCGTATGCTTTACTTCAAGGAAGACTTGCCATCTATAAATACCTGCTGCCTTGTCTCACCTGTTGGTTTTGATGATCTTGGAAACCAACAACAAACCTAAGCCGGCTGAGTGCACCATGCTTCTTTGGATAACGAACGTCTATGGTATTACTCCATTTTGAGTTGAATTCTACAGTTCATCCTCTCTTCCTTTCCTTGTTACCCACCATTGCATCTCAACACTCCAATACCCAGGATTAACCAAAGCTGGGTCCTTCCCTTTACCCAAGTGCGTCATGCTACTGAGGCTGGCAAGCACCAGAGATGAGTTTCCTGCTGAGTTGCGACATGTTGGCCCTGAATGACCCATCCTTTCCTGACCTTTTGCACAGCTCTGAATTCTTGGCACCTGCCTTCTGGCACGGAATCTGCTGCAGCCTTGCCAGGGACTTGCAGTCAAAAGAATTCCTGATAGGCCTTCATTCCCTAATCCAATCAGCCATCACATCGCATCCAGGAAGCTGGCCCTGCTCCCCTGCCTCTCTCTGCAGTGTGTGCATGACGTAGTATTTGTTATAGTTACTGCCGAGTTTGTTGTCCTTATAGATGCCCAACATTATCAGATGCTTCCTCCAACATCTTAATAAATTATTCACAGTAATCTAAGAAAGGAAAGAAGAAAAAAACTAATTTCTATAGCTATGTGTCATATCCTGCTTTAGCAATTACTATGGCTGCACAAAAAGTATCTCAAAATTTAGCAATTTAAAAGAACCATTTTATTCCGTTCACGGATACCATGGGTCAGGATTTCAGGAAGAGCGAGCGTGATTTGTCCCTGCTCTATGATCTCTGGAGTTTCTGCTGGGAAGCCTTGAAGGCTGATAATGACTTCACAGCTGGGGCTGGAATCATCCGGAGTTCCGTTCACTCATCTGTTTGACTTCTGGGCCAGGATGACAGATGAACTGCTGGATCATATGGTAGTTCTATTTTTAATTTTTTGAGGGACCTTTATACTGTTTTCCGTAGTGGCTATGCCAATTTACATTCCCACTAACAGTGCACAAGCGTTCCCTTTCCTTCACGTCCTGGCCAACAGTTGTTCTCTCTCATGTTTTTGATAATAGCCATTCTAACAGGTGTGAGATGATATCTCGTTGTGGTTTTGGTTTGCATTTCCCTGATGGTTAGTGATTTTGAGCACCTTTTCATGTACCTGTTGGCCATCTGTATGTCTTCTTTGGAAAAATGTCTATTCAGACACTCTGGCCATCTTTTAATAAAATTGTTTTGTTTTGTTTCTTTGTTATTGGGTTGTATGAGTTCCTTATATATTTTGGTATTAACCCCTTATCATATATACAATTTGCAAATATTTTTTCCCATTCAGTAGGTTGCCTTTTCACTTTTTTGATGGTTTCCTTTGCAGTGCAGAAGCTTTTTAGTTTCCCTGAAGCTTCTTTATGACTGAAGGACAGAAATATCTAAATGTCACGGTTGACCAACAAGGTAGAAGCCAATACCAGATTTAACCAAGTGATACTGAACTGCTTCTCGTCCCAGAGGGGTAGACACATACACATTATGAGAATTTTCCCAAGGTGATGGTATAAATGTAGATAGTTATCCATGATTATAAGAGGTAAGAAGAATCTGAGAAACTGAAGTCTAAAGGTAACATATAAAGAAACACATTTTTTAAAAGTCTTTGTGGAGTCACCAGCACAGGAATTCTCTCTCTCCCTGAGTGAGAGATCAGATCAAATGGGGAGAGATTCCAGGAGCTTTAACTATGCTCATTTCCCACAGATATCTGAATTTCTAATAATGTTAAAATACGTGGGAAATCACAATATTTCCTTATATGGTATATCCTAGTTGGATTACTTATATTTCTTTTCCTCCACATGAGAAGTAAAGAGAACGAAATTTTCCAGGTTTCCCTTTGTAATCAATTTTGTATTGTTTCTGGTAAGCCACTTAATATACAGTTGGTATACATGCAACAACATGGATGAGTCTTATGCGCCTCATATTGAGGGGAAGAAGCCAGGCACAAAATGATGACATACTCAATTATTTCATTTATATAAAATTTAAGAACAGGCACAATTAATCAATGGTGTAAAAATCAGAATAGCCTTGGTAGTAATTCTCTAAAACTAACTTTCCAACAATTTGCCACGGATATCATGTTTTGACATTTCAAACTCTGCCTTATTTCAGAGGCTTCTTAGCCATTGTGTTCAACTCATCTATGGGGACGCTCTGGATGCCACAGGAGACCGCGTGTTGTCTCTGATGTGCTTGGTGGATATGGTATTCTCTCCTCTAGACTGGACTCCTGGGACTTGCAGATATTTCTCCTCTTCCCTACCTCATCTCCTCTCCAGGGCAGACCTATTTCCAGAGTCTCTCCAAGTCCAGTCTGCTCCACGCTGCAGGATGAACAGGCACCAGCGAGGAACCAGAATCTAGCACTGCTACCACAATACTAAGAACACTGAACAACCTGCTGGCCTGAGTACCTGTGGGCATAACTTTGGGTGCAAATCACTGATTATCTGAGTTTGAGTTCTCCCCAAAGCAGACCCTGAGACAAGGTCTTGGGTGCAGTCATTTATTTGGGCAGTGACTCCAAGTAGCTCAGTGAGAGGGAAGGGAGAAAAGCCACGAAATTGTAGATTAATAAGCAAGTCACAATTTAGGGCAAACTGGGCTCAATCCCATTGGGGACCTTCTGAGAAACTGTAGACCAGGCTTTCAGAAACATCCCTCTGAGGGATGGGGAAGCTGAGGAGGTCATGCACTGTTAGGGACCAAATGTCTGTGTCCCCCCCAGATTCACATGTTGAAGCCGTAACTCTGAAAGTGGCTGTATTTGGAGACGGGGCCTTTCAGGAAGTAACTAAAGTTAAATGAAGTCATAAGGGTGGGGCCCTGATCTGATAGGATTAGTGAGCTTATAAGAAGAGAGCCCAGAGCTCACTCTCACTCTCTCTTTCCCTCCATGCACACTTGCTGAGCAAGGGCCGTGTGAGGACATAGTGAGAAGGCCACCAACTGCAGGTCAGAAAGAGAGCCCTCCCCAGGAACTGAATAGGCCAGAACCTTCATCTTGGACTTCTAGCATCCAGAACTGTGAGAAAATTAATTTCTCTTTTTTTAAGCCACACACTCTGTGGTATTTTGTTATGACAGCCCAACAGACTAAGACATGCACTATCTTTCATTCTCAGTAATCACGGGTTGCCCTTGAGGGCATTGCAGGTAGGAAATTTTGTCAGTACATACAGAACTTTCCACCTCAGCTGCAGGTGAACTCAGAGGTGAGCCAAGAGAAAATGGCCAGTCCACACAGTGTTTGCTATACCATTGTTTCCAACCTTTGACTTACAAAAAACAGTGCTGCATTGACTATCCTTGTACATATGCCATTTTGTACATGTTGAAGAATAAACTAGGAATAAATTTGCTCCATCAAATGGTATGGACATTGTAAATTATGATAGATAGGACTAAATTGACCTCCTAAAGGATTATATCGATTTACATTCCATCTCAATGTCTGTTTCTCCATGACTTTTCTGACATTGTTTATTAGACATTTGCATCTTGCCAGCCTAATAGGTAGAACATAGTGTCTCTTTGTGATTTTTATTTGTAAATTTCTTTTGAATCAGTGTAATAGAGTGTGAGACAAAGGTGGGGGGAAAGGAAGATTTCTTGCTTCATTGGCAACCTTGGATCATATATGGCAGGGCATGGATATACTAGCAGCCTCAAAAGTTGTAGTGTCTTTGGCCTGGCTGAGGCCAGAAGGAAATCCCCTTAAGTATAATTTGGTCCAGGTATCACTTCATCTTAGTGGTAGCCATGGTAACAATGGTAGCCTCAATAGAGGCTGCAGAAGTAGTTTCAAAGCATCAAAGGCCTTGGAGCAGATTAAAGCCCAGGAAACTACAGTAAGGATGGAGTTGGAGGGTAATAGTACATACTGCATAGTAACCATATTTGTCAGCTAACCTAAATTACTTCTGCCCACTCCGAGAAGAGGTGGGATCAGAGACAGAAAAAAGCTATGTGTGCTATCATAGTGTTCCTATATTTTCATCTTTGCCTCAGGTCCACAGTTATTTTTCTGGGCTTTATCACAGACACTATATTCCTCTGGAAGGGAGAAGGACCATAACATTTAAGCAGTTGAAAACACTATTTGCTGCCACCTCCATTATTCCTGTAAACAAATCAGAAATGAGATGACTGTGTGTAGTGCTGGAGAAAAGTTGTGAGGACAGTTGCAGGGAATACAGAAGCAGGAAAATTTTGGAGAAATAGGTCTGGGGACCTGTAGACAGAGGACTGTATGTGGATAGAACAGTGTAGTGAGAGCTCCCTAGTAAAATTTTTTAATTTCCAAAAATCTCAAATTTTTGGAAATAAAATAAATTTTTGTTAAAATTTGATAAAATTTGTGTTAAAAAATAGTTTGACTTTTGCTTCTGGTAGTGGTGGTAAGATAATTCAAGCCAACTCTCTTATTGAGGACCATTTAAAAACTGGGTGAAATATAAATATATCTTTAAATCATTGATTAGTTAACAACAAAGTAAAGAATTACTGAGCCAAAATCTGAGATAAGGCAAGAATCTAGAGAGGTAAGTACAGTGTTCAGAACTGCTTTTGCCCTTAGGTCATTTTCTGATCTGGAAGTAATAACTTTAGTACTGAACTGTGATTTTCAACAGTCTCAAAGGATGAAGGGGATAAATGTCAAAGCTCAGAGGCTGCCCAAGTTGAGAATTCTGACAAATCGCCCTCCACTTTGAGTTGGGATCAAGCCTACACCCTTAGGGTAAGAGTGAACCAGAAGTAAATGAAAACTCCTAAGGGCCTGTAGCTGGGTTCGTCCCACCTGGGTAGTCCAAGGAAACTTGAAACTTAACTTGAATTAAGGTAGTCTTGGACTAATATTGTCTCCACATGACTGGTAGAAGCAAACAAAATCTTCTGTGGAACAAGGTACCATCATGTAGGCCTCAAATAATTCCTACAGATCAAATTCAATATTTAACACGCAATCAAAGATAACCAGACACATGGGGAAATAAGGCAATGTGAGCGAGCACCAAAAGAAACAACAGCCAACAAAAATAGACCCACAAAGACTTGAGATATTAGAATTATCAAACAAAATTATAAAATAACCTTTGTTTTCTGTTTAAAGACAAGCTTGAAAATATCAATAGTAAGCAAGAAACTGTAAAAGTGACATAGCAGATATGAAAAAGAACTAGACAGCACATTTGGATCTAAAAAATAAAGCAAGCAAATTGAAAAATTAAATGGATGGGTTAAAAAATGTATTAGATGCAGGTGAAGGGATAATTCATAAAGTGGATGATAGGTCAGAGAAATTATCCAGGATGTAGCATGGAAAGACATAAAGTACGGAAGACTTGATAAGAGACCTGGAAGATAACGTGAGAGGTCTAATATGTATTTAATCAGAGCCTTAGAAGAAGATAAAGAATGAAGTAGAAGTAATATTTGGGAAAAAAAAGCATTAGGAATTTTGGGGAGCTGATGAAGGATATCAATCTGTAGATTCATGAAGCAACAAATCTCATGCAGGCTAAATAAATTCACACTTAGACACATAATGGAGAAACTTCAGAAGCCAGAGAGAATAATCTTGAAATCATTCAGAGAAAAAAGATAGATTACCTACAAAAGACTTATAGAAGCTAGAATAGAATGGAATATCTTCAGTGGGCAGAAAGAAAATAACTGCCAACCTAGAATTCTAGTTATTGCCAAAGTACCCTTCAAGGACAAGAACAAACTAAGGACGTTTTAGACAAATAAAAATGAAGAGACCTGGACTACCAGCAGACATATATTAAAGAAAATTCTACAGGGTGTTATTTAAACAGAAGGAAAATGATCTCAGATGGAAGGTCAGAAATGCAAGAAGGAATGAAGAGCTATGTATGTGAGTAAGTCTGAATAAATATTCAATGTACAAAACTAAAATAATAATGTCACACAAGGTCTTAAAAATGTATAATTAAAATATGAAAAGAAACAATTGCTTTAATGTGATGATGGGAGTTAGAGGATTTCAGATTTGCAATAATAAAGTTAAGTTATTTTAAATTCAGTGATTTTTTTTTATAGTAAAAGTATTTTTGTAGCTGTAAAGGGTATAATACCTAAAAATCCACTTGCAAATCCAATGTTTGATTACACTGAGCATCTTTTCAAAAGTGAGGGAGGGCCCTGTCTTTTACAGACTCGTTATATACACTCTTGTCAACTTTAACATCCGTTACTAGGAAAATAGGGGACAAAAGACGAATAAGATGTTTTTTTAAAAACCCAGAAGATCAAAATAAATTATAGGCCCATTTGCAATAACCAATGATAAAAGAATAAAATACCAACTAAGCAGCCCACACCAACAGACAAAGCAAGTGTGGGTACCCATGCTGGCCTTGGGTCCTCTTCTTTCTTCTAGATGCCAATTCTTCATTGAGTTTACATTCTATAGGTTGAAACTCATGTCCCCACGTTAATTAAAAGGATTATATTCAGTTTCTGTTCAGAAACTTGTGCTATAGAAGAGTCTGTTATTAATGACACAAAAAAGCAGTAGAGAACCAAGGAACGCCTGGGACCTTTGGGGAGAGCTGCTACATCAGGTATCAGTGGCATTTCTGAACCTGCTGCCTGCTTATTCCTGGAAGTCTCTGCAGAGTTGCCAGCCAGAGATATCTTTTTCTTTGTCCTCCCCTCTCTGATGCAGAGTCTTTGTTCCATGCTGATCACATTACTGGGGTGTTCTATTTTAGGCTAACCTTGACTGACTTCGGTTCTTTTGATAATACGGAGTTGAATAATTGGTTTGCTTACAGCAGGCCTTCTGACTTATCTGCTCCATCAGTGGGACAGACTATCAAAAGGACATCTACAGCATACGGTGGGAAAGCTGAAAAGACCCCTCTGTTTTCAGAAAAGGCAGCCACATCCCAGCCTGTGCACAACAGATGCCTGGGCTCCCAAAACCTGTATGTACTGTAGTTAACAATGACTGCACATTTTCTTTTTCAATTTACTGAGTAGATTTCAGGCAAATATCATCTGACTGGGAGTAACTGCAGTTACTGGTATTACCAGATTGTTAACAATGATAACTCTATTCAACAGAGATTCAACTACACTCTGAGTAAATCTGTATGACAATTTTGTAATAAATGCTGTGCAACCACAGATGATGTCATTAAAAAACAGAATATTTATTATTTTATATAACACAATACACAAACATATTATTATATAAAGTTTTTATGGTAGATTCAGAGCCCACATCTTATAAACAAATAACGGGAAAGAAAGCTAGAATTAAGGGAAGACAAGCTGCCAAAGAGAGAAAAAGTCAGTAATGTGTCAATTTCTGAAACCTCCCTATTTTTTAGGCTTCTGAAGATGGTTCAGCTGTAACGGTAGATTAACCCACCAGGAATGTACAGCATGGACCATTGTGCAATCTTTCCAGCAAGGATGCAGCCGACAACTGTAATAGCATCTTTGTTTCACCGATCAGGTAACCGATAGAGAGAGAGGTTGGTTAAGCAATGACCTAAGGTGGTACACTGTGAGTCAGTAACAAAACCAGGATTCAAACCAAGCAGCATCTGACACTCAGCGGGATGTACCAGGTACATTTTCTGTGAATTGGCAGCCTTGCAGTATTCGGAACGTGACCCTTCTTTTTCTCATAATCTGAATGTTAATCTCCGTTTTTCAGGAGGTCCTTCTCCAGAGACTAAAGGGTTTGAATACAGAATAAACACATAAACCCCACAAGGCAAAGGCTTTTTCTGAAGGCACAGCTCTTAGGAGTGGAAAGACTTCAGCAAAATCAGTCTTGGCCTCCCACATGAGTTTTCGTCTTTGTGAAATCAGATTTAAAATTATGTCAGTACAGCCCTAAAGCGTTGAAAAAAAGAGAGAGAGAGAGAAAGAGAGAGACAGCCCATCTATCCCTTTTTCGTCTTCAATAGTGCAGGCCATTTATGGGCCGAAAGCCATAATCTAGGAAAGCTACATTCTAGTAGAGCCACATTGAAGAAAGTTGCCTCCTACAGCTTGAGTCATGGGTGCATGTCCTGATGTGTACTACGCCAAGCACATGTACATATTGATAAAGTACATGTGCATACATATTTTTGTAAGCCCATTCCTTATCATTATATCCTACAGCTGAATTTGAAGTGGATAAAATAGTGACACAAATCCAACTACTCCCACCTGAGCCATGACTCTATCTGTGGTACCCAAGGGTGCTCAGGGTGCAAAAGGCTACTGCAGCCTGAGATTCACAACACCACCAGGGTCTCAGATGGTTTAACTGTGGCTTCCACCCACCCTCTGGGAATCCTCTCTTCTTCCAAATTAGGATTTTGAAAGGAGGCACCTTCTAGCTTGATTACATCCTAGGTCAATCATTTTCCCTCAGGTACAAGAGCAACAAGTCAGCTAAGAGAAGCTACTAGGAGCATGAGCTTTGCAGTCAGATCTGGGTTCAAATCCTGCTCCTGTCACTTACTAGCTATGGGACATTAGACAAGCTATTTAATTGCTCCAATGTCCTGGTTTGGGTTCCCTGGAAGGAGACCCTGAGCAAACACTCAAGAGCAAGTAATTTATTTGGCCAGTGATCTAGGAAACACTAAGAGGGAAGTCGGGGAAATGAGATCAGAAAGGGAAGGCAGACAAAAGAGGAGAAGGTGTGTTACCAACATGTCACTTCTATAGACAACTAGAGCTTGACTCCACTGGGGAACTCTGGAAGACTGTGCAGAACAGCCATCTAAGAGTTTTCCCAACCACAGGGTGAGGGAGTTGGGTCTTTATCAGTCATTGGTTGAGGGCAGCTTGGGGGCAGGAAGAGCATTAATTTCTGGGCACTTTGGCCGTTCCCCTCCCCTCACAAGGGCAGGACAGACTCTGGCAGCCAGAGGAAACCCTCAGGCAAATATTGTAAGTGTGGGCAGTTGGAGATGTGGTCCTGGAGCCCAGAAATGGTAACTGCGAGGGCCTATGGGCAGAACACAGACAGGATCTGCTACACCCAGCTGCATTTTTTGTTATCTCCAACACCCACCTTGCAGGCCCACACATAGCAGCCCTTCCATCCATGGAAGCTGCTATCATTACAGTCAAAATGGAGCAGGGAAGTTGAGAGAAAGTGTGGTAAACTGAACAATGGCCTCTCCAAAGATGTCCACACCCTGATCCTCAGAACCTGTGAATATGTTACCTCACGTGGAAAAAAAAGGGGACTGAGCATATGCGATTAAATTAAGGATCTTGAAATGGAAAGGTTATCCTGAATTATCCAGGCAGGTCCCATGTCATCACAAGGGTCCTTATAAGAGGGAGGCAGAAGAGTCAGAATCAGAAAAGGAGATGTGATGATGGCAGCAGAGATCAGACTGATGCGGGGCCATGAGCCAAGGAATGCAGGCAACCTCTAGAAACTGGAAAAGGCAAGAAAATGGAATGTCCCCTAGAGACTTCAGTAGGAACACAGCCCGGTTGACCGACTTTAAACTTCTGTTAATTTAACTTAACGAGGCCATTAGACTGAGGTGGTTCTAATACCTTGGCAGCCTGTATAAGCAAACCTAAACCTAAGCCTGTGAGAAATCAAAACCTAAGGACAACCAATCACAAACAACCAACTGGACCTTCTCAAATAAGGCAAAGGCTTAAGCTACAGTCAATCAAACCATTTCTCTGATTGCTCCCGCCTTTTCTCTGTACAAGTCTTCCCCTGGCTCCCGTTGGTGGGGCATACCTACCCACTACCAGTTTGATGCTGCCTGATTTGAATCCATTTTTGCTCAAATAAACTCAAAATTTTTAATACGTCTCAGTTTATCTTTTAACAGTTCTGGCCTGAGGAACTATAAGACAATAAATTTGTGTGGTTTTAAGGCACTAATCTTGTGGTAATTTGTCACCGCAGCCATAGGAAACTAACACAGAGGGAACATGAGGGATAACAACAGCAAACACATAATATTTCCTATGAGCCAGCACCAAGCACTTTAAGTATCTTAATGCCTTTAATCCTTAAACCAACTGTAGGTATACTTGCTACGTGGACTTCAATGCGTTTTGCCAAATTGAATGTCCTTCTATACCTCTTCTTCTCTATCACTTAATGATAAAAAGCTCTCAATTAATTTTATCATTATGGTTTCCTTATGCATACAACCAATTCTTTTCTGGAAAAACCCCTCACGGCAAAAGCTTCCTCTCTCTGCCAACAAAAGATGAAAGCTGACAGTTCCACTCAAAGCAGGTTGGATAAAAATTGGCCTTGGCCCCTTTGAGTCTCCCTGATTACAAACGGATGCTTTTTATCTTCCGCAGTTTGCTGTGCCTTAGTACAGCTACTTAATTATTCAGAGGAAGGCTTCGTGCTATTTTCACTGTAGAAGTTGCAGCTTGGACTAAAACCGTACTTCCATCATCTCCAATGATGAAGTTTCCAGACTGAAGGAATAGACACGTCAGTGATGCGATGTTCCTGGAGTCCATTCCCTGCTCTGCAAGGGAAGCTAGGCTTGGGCTTCCGATTCTTGCAGCTTGAAGTCCTCACTCACTAAGGCTACATCGGCAGGAAAATCCACCAGGGACGCTGTGCCAGTGACTGTAGAGATGCGAATATAAAATTGCCACGAATACAACAACGGAAGTTTCTGTATTCTGGGAAAATGCTAGAAGTTTGGGGAAAGACTCTCTACTAACCTGCAGATCAGCATGCTATTGTATTAGGCTTGCTGGGTACCCTCTCTCTCTCTTTGTTTACTGATTTATTTCTAAATAGTTCTAGAAATAAGGGAGGAAAGGCAATTGGGCTGTCAATTCATTTAAGAAAGAAGGAATGATGACTTACTAACAGGAAAGTCATTTAGCCAAGATTTTAGGGACAGATTATCAACACCGTAAAGAAACAAATGTTTATTTGACTTGGAATCTTCCTTGGGTCCGCAGAAGGTTCCGGCTCTTGACATTTCTCACCCGGATTATTGCATCAGCTTCCCACCTGTTCCTTTCTCTGTCTTTTTTTTTCAGCTGTAAATTCCTCAGGGCAAGCCCCTAGCCTTATTTAGCTTTGTTTTTCCAAATCTCAGGCAGTTCCAGACACAAAGAAGGCCATTTAGCTCCTGAACGAAATGACAAGTTGACTGACTGTGTACATTCATCCATGAGTAAATAAGCTCACCCTTTATCATTGCTGAATCATTCCAGGTTGTAGCTGAATGCCCAGCACAGAGCCTGAGTGAGCTCAGGGACCACCTGTCGAATATCAATGAGGGTAAAGCTGCAAAACCTGAGCCTTACCCACTCCTCTCCAGAACTCTCCAACAGCCAGCCCTCCGTAGGTGACTTCGTTCCCCCACGGGCTTCGTCACTGCAGTCCAATTCAGCATGTTATTTCTTGTGCCCTGATGGAGACGCGATGCAAGGTCTATGGATACCTGAACCTTTATGCAGTTCACAACCTGCACAACATAGTTCAACCCCAACAACCAACTAACATTGCGGTTGTCCACTTCATGCATTCCTGCCTTCGCAGGGAACCCAGTCTCTAAAACCGTCTTAGAACAAGAGATGCAGGCATAAGAAAGACACAGAGAGGCCTGTCAAAAAGAGGAGAGCAAGCAATGGAATGAGGACAACCGAGAATGGGAAGCCCACGGTGCAGGGACTAACTGGGAACAGGAAGGGGAAGAGAAAACGTGCCTCCTCCTTAAATCCACAAATGCTTTCATAAACAGAACTGCGGAAAGAATTGTACATTGCGATTTGAGAAGGACAATGAAAAGAGGTTTCTCGGGTTTTAGAGTCCGGGGGTCTCTGATACTCTTGAGGGGAGCTCAGAGATGCTCCTAGATAAGGTCAGGATTTCTCAACTGGCCATAGAGATACCTCTTGACTGGGTGACCTTGGGTGCCTGAGTTATTTGATCTCTCTATGCCTCCATTTTTGCATCTGTGTATATCATGGAGTTGTGAGGATAAATTAATCAGTTTCTGTAAAAGGTCTAGAAGGATGCCTGGCGCATAGAAAGTATACAGTACTATAATTATTGCCAATTATTATAACTTTTTGTTGTTGGAACAATTCAGCAAAATAAAATTCTGGCTAATTGTTGGACAACATTGTTTCATATATACATCAAACAGGACAAACAAATAAATAAACAGGAACTACACTGACAAGAAAAGGGGGGGGAAAGAAAACTTTCATCCTTGGCCTTTTTAACCATCTTATACAAACCAACTACTATAGTACAGCTCAGTACATTGTAGGGGAGGAAAAAGTCTTCTACTCTCTTAGGTTGAGTACCTGGGGCCTGTGAATTAAATTGACAAAAAATAGATTACAGGAGAAAAAGGTTTATCTTGTTTGCATAACTGTCAACAAAGTAAGTAGCTGTCTTGTCAAATAGTTCAAGTTAAAGGCTTGTATACATAACTTAGTAGGGGGAAGAGAGAGAGGAGAAACAGCTTCTATCGGAAGAATAAATAGGCTTCTTTGGGAAAGACAAATGAGTTTGTAGGAGAACAAATGGGAGATGCGTTTGTGATAATGCTCATCTACGCAGGCGTGAGTTCTCCTTCAGTCTTCTTCAGAGCCATGAAACTCCTCGCTCCCAGGGAATTTACCATAGCTTCATTTCCCAGAAGCTGCTGCTTTCGGTCAGATAAGTGAGGCTTGAGGAGGCTTTTTTCCGCATCTGTTAAATGTCCAATGTCTTCAGCTTCAAATAATCGTTATGCTAACTCTGGGGTTCCAAGTGGTTCCCCGCAACACACGTACAAAATTAATGGATGCTCAGCATGAGATTTTGTTGCTGCTTTCACTTTTCTTTTCGCAAGGTTATTTTTTTTTCCCTCCATTGAGATTATAGTGAACACAGTCACACCACAAGCAAAGTCAGATGTAGGACAGAGAACATGCTGAAGTTGTGTTTGATCATCCGAGACCACTAAGCAAGGCGAACCCGTAACAAAAATATAAAGGGTAAATTAAAAATACCCAGAAAAATTCCTTTTTAAAGTACTTTTAAGGAAAAAAGCAGAGCCTTGGACCTTTTGGTTCTTTTTTCCTCCCCCGTTGCAAATTCACGTTGCAGTTTTGGTTCAGCGGTCGAGAGCACGGGTCACCTGCAGGTGGCCCTGCCCATAGGGGACTGACAGGTGGGAATCTACTCCAAGGGGATTCTGAGAGCAAAGGGAAGGCAAACAGGTGTTTTCAGAGCGGGCTTTCTCTCTCTCTCTCTCTCTCTCATGTTTGTTTAACTTTTCCTTTTTGCTGTCCAGTCATGCTCATCAGTGTCCACATCATCATGCCGTTTGCCCGTAGCTGCCTCGTCCTCCTCGCCTTCATCTCCATCCTCTTCCTCATGCTCCGCTTCCCCTTCTTCTTCTTCCTCTAACTCACGGTCAGCCTCCTGCTCCCTGTTTGCCTCATTGGCCCTTCCATTAGCAGGGGCATCTCTCTCACTCTCCGCCTCCTCTCCAACCCCTTCTCTTTTCAGTCCTGGGTGCTGGTCCTACAGCTGGCGGGGCGGCTGATTAAAAATAAGCGCGAGGTTGGAGACTCTAGGGGCAAAGCTATGGGAGTCTGTGGTGGCGGAGGAGGTGCGCAGACCACGGAACATTGCAAAGATGGCTTTGCAGAGCAGCCAGTCTAATACAACAATTTTTTAGGGACACGCAGGCTGACATAATTGCCAGACCTCACACCACAATCATTCAGAATATTCCTAACTTTTTAGGTCAGTGTTTCTGCCTTAGAGGGTCCAGCCCACAACACCCAAGAAAGAATATCCAGTCGTTAACTCCTTCAAAGAACTTTCCATTCATCCAGTTCTCCCAACGCCTGATTCTTCCAGCAGCATCTGCCTCTCAGGTGAGGAAAGGGAAGACCAGAGGGGCCAGGTGACTTGAGCCAAGTCCCCCACACAAGTCCGCACTAGGGTCCCTGCTCCCAAACGGAATCACCTCCCTCAACACAGTCACTGACTCTGTATTGATGGTGTCCTCTGGATTCAGGGTGCAGAGAGCGTGCAGAAGATGGGGAACACCCAGCAAATAGAGGCTCTGCTTCATTAAGAAGCAAGTTGAGACTCGGGCTGTTTCTGTCCAGCTCTTCTTCCTGACCTTCATGCCCTGTCCTTCTCTGGTGTCCTCTCTCCACGACCTCCCTGCTGTCCCCGAAGGAAGAGATCTTGTACCACAGGTGCACCTGCATCCTCCTTCCTTCCTGGGGCATTTGGATTTAAATGGGGCCCTTAGAAGGTTCTCGTCTTTATAAAGAAACTGTTTCCTAAATTGCCATTCTTTGTGGCAACCCTGGAGTGAGACCAGGACTGCTGGGGGTCTCCCCCACCAGCGTATATGGGATAACTCAAGGTATGTTTTGCTCTTGCAGGATAGAAACAATACTAGAATGAAAGTCAGAAGGCCTGGCCTCCAGGCTAGGTTCCTCTCCTGGCCATTTGGTCATTTACCTTCTGCAAACCTCAGCTTTTTTATCTGTAAAATGGGAACTGTTTCACCCTATCTAAAGTTAATTGTGAATGTTAACATTAATGCAAAGATTAAGTTAGACTATGTCTGTGAAAATACTTTGAAGCCACTGAAATACTCCACTTGTAGGCCAGGATAATTGATTGAAATGCAAATTTGTTTTTATTTTCCCTGTGTAGCCAGCCCTCAGATCTA
The DNA here is from genome assembly GCF_021613505.1 of Equus quagga. NCBI lineage: Eukaryota > Metazoa > Chordata > Mammalia > Perissodactyla > Equidae > Equus > Equus quagga. Next base: position 79,548,268 of record NC_060278.1, read on the forward strand.
CAAGGTAAAAGCAACTCTTCCTGTTTCTGGGGAAGGCTGAAGGTCACCGAAGACTGAGGTAGGATGAGAGTCTTTGAGAGACAAGGGGGCAGTAGTACAGTAATGCTTGCTCTGGCACCTGGCCGAGATCCCCTCTTCAGGACCGAGACACTTATCCCCTCAGGTGCCAGGGGGTTGGCCTCTGGTGGCTGCCTTGACCACAACCACATGCCCTTCCTGGGGGTAGCCTGTGACCAAAGACTGGCAGCCTCAATTCGGGACAACCCTGAAGGGCCACCCCAGCTCCAGAGCTCCCGATAGGATTGGTTGAGGCCTCTATACTAACAGCATCACAGCCCAACTTCCCGATCTGCCAAACCTCCCTCCCTTACTCCCCAAAAGATGTTGTCCCCAAACACTCCCCAACAAACTTCCTACATGCAGCTCTTCATCTCAGAGTCTGCCTCCCCAACACTGAGCAGGGGTGCTAAGAGTCCTAGACCCCATTCTCAGCTCTGCCAGCACCTGGAGGAGAGGGCAAGGTTTCCTAAGAGAACGGTTGCATGCTGCATCTGGGAAGAGAGGAGGGTGCTGTACCACAGAGAGCTGGTAAAAGTCTTCTTGAAATCTGCATCTTCGCCTTCTCCCTTATGTCCCTCTAGCATGTAGGTTAAATGATGTCCACATTAGCTGGCAAAGAATGAGTGACCCCCCTAAATCACCAGGCATTTATTGCGTCTACAGCAAGGCCCTGGTGTCTTCCTCTGGGTTCATGCCTATTGTCTTGTGTGCCTAGGAGCACAGTCTTTCTGGAGTCCACTGCCCTCATGTTTCCCTTGGCACCTAAATAAATTCCCGGGGTTATTGCCAGAATTCAGATAAACAACCCTGACCTCAGCCTGAACTGAAGGGGGAAAAAAAAAGACAACCTCAGATAACCTTTTCTCCTCCTTTTTTTAAGTATACAGACCTTTTAGCACAAGTACCACTGGGATTGCATCTTAAGATATTTTTATTCCCTATCCACATATCTTGAGCTAGAACCTCATAACCAGCCAAGAAGGACATCAGGGACAGTCATTTATGTTATGGTGCTGACAGACCTCATTAGTGGAAGATGACCTGTGTGGCATTGGAAGCCAACCAAATGGATGCCAGCCAGTCAGAACAGATGCCTGTAAACAAGCTGTACTGTTTGTACTGACTGGGTGCTACCCTGCAGAGACCTGCATCACTAACTCTCCATAAGACGTCAGTGCTAAGTGCCATCTTTGTTGGATTCCCCCCAAAGCAAAACCAGAGAGAAAGACGTGGGTGCAGGTAGTTTATTTGGGAGATGATCCCAGGAAGCAGAAGTGAGACAGTGGGGACAGTGAGACAGAGAAGGGAGAAAAGTCAACTCAGGTGTGTTAATGAGCTGGTTACTGCTGTGGGCAACCGAGGCTCCATCCCATTGGGACAGAACCACAGAGAAAGCACATCAGAAGTGTTCCGCCATTGATCCCATCCCCCATTAGATGAACACCCCAACTCCCCGAGGGTGTTAACTCCGTTGCACTTTCAAGTTACTTGAATTTGGCTAAGCCATCTTCCACTGTCTTAGAGAAAGCAGAGAGCTGTTTCCATATATGCTTCATGAAGGATACTGGTAAAGCGTACGAACTGACTGACCAAAGGTGCACTTAAACCATAAGAGTTGAGAGGATGTCACCAACAGGACATCACAATGTCTGTCACAAATGCTTAAAAAAAAATAAGTGAAGTGCACCAAGGGGGGTGCCTACATCCCCTAAAATCTTAAATTATGGTAGAGGACACATGCTTTTTGTCTGCCCAGCATTGCTTCCTTGGGGGAACCACCTTTCTCTTCATCTCATTGTAATTGTGTTTGTTCTATGCAGGAGGCAAAATAATAGCCTCCCAAAGATACCCATGTCACAACCCCTGGAACCTGTAACTGTCTTAGATTGCATGGCAAAGGGGAATTAAAGTGGCAGAAGGAATTAAGATAGCCAGTCAGCTGACCTTGACACGGGAGATGATCCTGGATTACCTGCTCAGCCCAAAGTGATCCCAAGGCTCCTTATGAGAGGAAGAGGGGGACAGAAGAACTCAAGTCAGAAAGATGACAGCATGACATGGATGTTACTGCCTTTGAAAGTGGAAGAACGGGGCCAAGACATGAAGTGGTCTCTATAAGGTAGAAAAGGCAGGGAAATGAATTCTCCTCTATAGCCTCAGAAAGGCAGGCAGCCTAGCCAACACCTTGATTTTAGGCCAGTGATTTCCATCTAAGACTTCTGATTCCCAAAACTATAAGATAATAAATCTGTGTTATTTCAAGTCACTAAGTTTATGGTGAATTGTTACAGCAGAGATGGAAAACTGCAATACTCCATATGCTTTGATGAGGCTGACCAGGCCAATTCCTCACACCAGGGGTGGAATCATGACTAAGTCATCGATCATCCAGTCCATGATGATTCATTTAAGAACAAGGACACAACCTAGACAGGTCTAGGCCTTTCCCAGTCCTAATGGGAAAGATATATCCTCTTTCACTGGGGTTATGGTCTCTCTAGTCTTTCCACTTGTAGGGACCCTTCTGATTATATTAGGCCCACCAACCCCACTGCGAAAGGGGTAAAAGCACAGAGGATGGGAAGTTTTCAGGAGCCTAGCCTGGAAGTGACGAACTTCACACCCACCAACCTGCGATTAAACAGAATACAGTCCCGCAGCTCTACCCAACTGCAAGAGAGACTGGGAAAGTGATCTATAGGTCCCAGGAGACAGAGGTAAAGGATTTCAAGAACAGCTAGGCATCTCTGCCTCATCAGCTTGGCTGTGAAATCGCTCCCTTTTTAACCTAACTGGAATTTATATTCATGCCAATAGATTCACCGTGAACATAATCACTTATTTAAATAAGTCTGCTCAAATTCTCCTTTTCCAGAAAGAGCCCATGGTGACCCCCTTCTCTTCAGCTCTTAGACCTAGAGCATCACGTATCAATATTTTCATTTTCTCAGTTTATCAAGGAGAAGGAGAGAAGGGCAGCCGCCGAGGGTGAAGAGAATGCTATCAGAAAACCTGAGGGGCTTTTTCCACCCACGCACGCATTCCCCTTACACACAGCGTTATTTGTCCCCAAAGAAGCCCGGCTCTGGCTCACTGAGGCTCATTGCTGACATGAGCCACAGCTGTTGATAGGGATGTGTGGAGTGGAAGAGAGACTGAGGACCACTGTGGTACGTTTGTCACCCCAGCATGCAAATCTGGCCAGAACCCTTACTAGTAGGAATTTATTATGCAATAAACGCATATAATGCTGCAAGTCAGATCATGACCCATAGAATACAGCCTCATTCAATAAAGTCACCTATAATTGCAATTCATGGTGTCAGATTATACTTGTCACTTTTTTTTTTTTTTGCGTGGACCCATTGGTGGCCTCGTGAAGCGTGTGGACCTCCTTCTTAGAATAATGTGTTTAAATTCATGAAACAAAATACATAAGGATACAAAGGAAACAATTATATTCAAATGCACTTATCAAAATATTAAAAAATTAACAAATGTTTGATATTTATGCTTCTTTATTAACGCATTAAATATTAAAATCTAACTGAAGGTCTAAAAAACCAAGATTTTTGAAGTAGCACTGAGTCTGCAAGCTGGAAATATCTGTGTATTTCACCAGAGACAAAGTCACAATTCCTGCTAATAGCACTGTGGTTTGTTTCCCACATTCATCATTGAAAGAAAGGTCAATTTCAGTTAGAAGTTAGTGAAAATAAAGATAATTCTTTTCCTATCCAAGTTTATGGACTTTCTGAATTTTATCTACAACTATATATTCTGAATATTAACCCCTTATCAGACATGTAATTTGCAAATATTTTCTTCCTTGCTGTAGATTGCCTTTTCACTCTGTTGATATGTTCTTTGATGCATAAAAGCTTGTCCTTATGGAGTCCAATTTGTCTATTTTTGCTTTTGTTGTCTGTGCTTTTGGTGTCATATCCAAGAAATCATTGCCAGCTCCAATGTCTTAAAGATTTTGTCCTATGTTTTCTTTGAAGAGTTTTATAGTTTTAGCTCCTATGTTTAGATCTTTGATCCATTTTAAGACATTATCTAGGGGCCAGCCCGGTGGTGTAGTAGGTAAGTTCACATGCTCCACTTCGGCAGCCTGGGGTTCACTGGTTCGGATCCCAGGCGTGGAGCTACATACCACTCATCAAGCCATGCTGTGGCGGCATCCCACATACAAAATAGAGGAAGATTGGCACGGATGTTAGCTCAGGGACAATCCTCCTCACCAAAAAAAAACCCATCATCTAATTTAATCCTTGTGACAACCCAAAGAGACAGGTACTATATATGATACTCGTTGTATAGATAACAGAAAGAGCAGTGAAGTAACTTACCCAAGGAAACAGCCAGTGAAGTGGTGGAATCAGGATTCAAACCCCTGTTTGTCTGACTTTAAACTCGACTCCACTGACCACTTTCTGACACTCTTTCACATGTGTTTTGTGCCTCTCTGGGCATACCTGTCTCCCTCTGCCTGGAACACCTTCTCCGGCCTTTGCCTGGCAAACCCTCACCCCTTGCAGCAGATGTTGTAGGTGTCCTCCCACATTCCCTTGGCCCCCAAGAGTTCAGTTGATGTCAGCCAGACTTCCAACTGCCAGCACTTGCAATTTTCTGCCAGAGAGTTTTCTGAAGTTTGTGGCACCTGCTCCACATACACACATGGCAGGCCAGAAGTGCCAGGAAATTAACGCCTCCAGGAGAAGCTCTCAGCCAACGATGATGGGAGTTGATCAACACCCTGTCCTTTTGTCCCTTAATATGGTGGTTCTGTAGTATAGTCTACACTGCTTCCCAGCATCCCCCAGAAGGATTAAGCTCCATTTGCCTACAGTTGTTAACTTACTTGATTATTCATTTTTATTTCCTTCCCTTCCTCGTCTCACTTTCTCACTCCTCTACTAGTATTTCCTGGGATTATCACCTAAAACACCTGCTTGCTCTCAAATCTTTGTCGCAGGGTCAGCTTCTGGGGGAATCTGACCTAAGACACTGCTCCTTCAAAGCCCTGTTCAAACTCCTCCTTCTCCAAAAAGTCTTCTTCACTTTCCTTTGGAGTTGGCTGTTTCCCCCTCTGCCCATTGCTGGGGGCACACTCCCTGAAGGTCATGTTGCTCTCATTGTCTTGCGGTGGTCAGTTTACACATTGGGTGTGGGTTTTCCGTAGCCTCTGTAACAAATTACCACATAGAGGCTTGAAGCAACACCCACTCATTATCTCACAGTTCTGTAGGTCAGAAGTCCAGGTACAGCATGGCTCTGCTGAGTCCTCGGCTTAAAGTCTCACAAAGCTGTAATCAAGGGGATAGCAGGGCCTGTGGATGGATCAGCTTCCAAGCCCATTCAGGTTGTTGGCTGAGTGCAGTTTCTTGTGGTTGTAGGACTGGGGTCCCGGTTTCCTTTCTGGTTGTCAGCGAGGGCCAGTCTTTGCTCCTTCAACACTTCCCACACTTCTTCTCATGCTTTCTATGTGGCCCCCTTCAACAAAAGCAGGTCAAGTCTTATACTTTGAACCTCTCCAACTTTTCCTTCTGCCTCTTCTCTCTGACTGCAGCTGGAGAAAGTTCTCTGCTTATAAGAGTTTATGTGATAAAAACTTGGGACCAGATAATCCAGGATAATCTCCCTATTTTAAGGTCATTAACCTTAATTCCATCTACAAAGTCCCTTTTGTTGCATAATATAACATATTTACAGTTCCAGGGATTAGGAAGTAGATATCTCTGGGGCGTTCTGCCTACCTCATCAGTCTTCCCCACTCTATCAGTTACCTATTTCTTCATAAAGAAACCACCTCAAAATTCAGTGGTTTAAACCAACAACCATTTTGTGCCCTCATGACTCAACAACTGCGGCTAGGCTCCACTTGGTCTTTCTTCTGCTGGAGTCCCCAGTGGAACCAAGCCTCAGTTACCCGCAACAGGAAGCCATGTTTGAAAGCTTTCCTCTCTTCCCTGTCTCACCTTCCCCACTTCCTCACTTGGGCTTTGTGTGTTCTCTCCCAAAGAAATGGCTTGAACCCAAGTCTTCATCTTAAGGCTGTTACCATCACGGAGTTAAAGTTTTTCTTATGATTCCTCTTACTTCCTGGGGTTATCTTCCATGCTATTTCTACCCGGTCTCAGCCTATCTATATGTATGTTGCCTTTTCAAAATGTTTCTGCCATTTTAAAAAAATACAACCAGACCTCACTTCTGCCTCACTGCATGGTCCACACTCCAGGTCTTCTTATGATCAGAAATCAATCTTTTTAACTGGATTTGTCCTGATCCAGCCCTTTGTTTCCTCACAGTTTGAGAAAAATAGTCCGATTGTCTAGATAAACTTCATGCTGAGGCTATAGATTTTCATTTCCTAATCCTCTCTATTACATTCTGTAACTTCCTATTTTTTTCCAAACTCCTGGTTTGAATTTTGAAAGCACTAGTTGGTAAGCAATTTCCGTTCCTTGACAAAGAGAGCCCTGTTTACATTGAGTTTCCTGTTCTGTTACGTAAGGGTCGAGCACTTCCTCCTTATGTGGTACAAGCAATTTATATCAAGCTGTGTCTACACACAGCAATAAAATCATTGCAGAAATCTTTGGATCATAGTCCTTCTGCATGGCCAAAGTATAAACACAGAATGTTCTCACTTATACATGGAATCTAAAAAATGTTTTAAAAAATCTAAAAAAACAAAAAACCCAAAGAGTCAAACTTGTAGAAAAAGAGACCTTATTTGTGGTTACCAGAGGGGATGGGATAATTGGATGAAATGATCAAAAGGTACCAACTTTCAGTTATAAGGTAAATAAATACAAGGGATGTAATGTACAACACAATGACTATTGCTAATACTGCCGTATGATGTTACAGGAGAGGAAGAACTACTCCTCTACCCTCTAGGTCTTTCTGGCTGGTTTAAGAATTAAATTGACGTGAGACAGAGTAACAAGAGAAAATAAAACAAAGTTTAATAACACGCACACATGGGAGAAACCTAGGAAAACTGAGTAACTCACCAAAATGGCCAAAGGCACCACCTTAAATACAGTCTTCAGCTAAAGACACAGGAGGATGTTGGGGGTAGTGGTTTGGGACTGCAAAGGGGAGGAAGGCAATTCACATGGAGATGGAAAAGCAAATGTTTGATAAACAAATGTTTGCTGGGCCATTTATAGACAACGTGGCATTCAATAAAATGGGCTTAGCAAGGATTCTCCCAGTCTATCATACCCAGAGTTATCTATGGTGATGTCCTGTCCTGGGGACAGGCCTTCTATTTTAAATTCTTTTTGGCAATTAGGGGGAAGTTCAAAGTATCTTTCAGAGTCTTTTGTCTGTAAAAATAGTGAAGCCAAAGAGACACATTTTGGAGTGGCCAATTCTGACCTCTCACAATGTATAGGAAAATTATTGAGAGAGTAGATCCTAAGACTTCTCATCAAAAGGAAAAACAATTTTTTTCTTTCTATTTTTTGGTATCTATATGAGATGATGGATGTTAACTAAACTTATTGTGATAATCATTCCACCACATATGTAAGTCAAATCATTATGCTGTATACTTGAAACTTATACAGTATTGCATGTCGATTATGTCTCAATACAACTGGAAAAATAAGTAAGTAAATAAACACAGAATGTTAAGGTTTAAAAGGCCACAATTTACCTTCTATTTTCAAAGAAAATATCATGAATGGTGGAATTATGGGTAATTTAAATTTTTTCCTGTTTACTGTAATTTCCAAAATTTTGTAATGGTCAGATTTTAGTTTTATAGTCAGAGAAAAAATAATGGGGTTTCAAAGAAAAACCCATTACCCAATCAGCCTCTCTAACACCTTATCTAAAAAAAAAATCCTCCTCTAGAGCACCTCTCTTTCCAGATAGAAACTGAAGTCCAGAGTGGTTGCCTGAGGCCATCTGGTTGACTAGGGCCACTAATTCCTGGGGTGACCCTATGCATAAGTCTTGTTTTAGTGTGGAAATCCCCAGAAATGGACTCTAAGACAAGGACCCAGTAGTAGTTTATGTGGGAGGTGATCCCAGGAAACACCAGTTGGAGGAGAGGTGGAGATGGGGGAGGGAAAGCACACAATCAAGGTGAACTATCCAGTAAACTACCACTCAGAGAACGGGAGCCGTGTCCGAAGGGGACCTCTGGGAGCCAGCACAGAACACGTTTCAGAATGGCCCACTGCGGGGAGAGGGAGCTGGGCTGTTGAATATGCGACCCTCCATCAGTGAGACATCAAGGACCACTCCCATGGGGGTGACAATTGTTGAGCACTCTCGCTTGTCCTGTGGATGGGCAAAGTGGGCTCCGGCAGCTAGAAGAGGGCAGTGCCCACTGAAGGGGTCAAAGTGAGGGGATGTGGGTGGGCAAGAGCAGCATCTGCCACAGGTGTAATATGGAAGAAACGAAACTGTGAACTTGGAGGAGCATCTGGATCCCTAACTACCCAAACCATCAGCCTGTGCTGGTGGGCACAGGGCCCCAAATTCATCACCTTTGGAAACCTCATTTAGGTTAACGGACCACCTTCAGGAAATTATTTGTAAGGGGCAACAGGTCAATGCACCACACCCAGTAACATCTATGTCAGCCAAGATTCTTTGGCTGCAAGAGACAAAACCCAACTTGGTAATCAGTGTAGACACAAAATCGGGGGTGTGGAGATGTCACTTCCTTGTGTGAGCAGAAAGGGAGGGTGCAAACTTTTGTAACTCGTCCACACAGAGTGGGTGCAAATCTTGCAATAAGTCCACCAGGTGAGGTACCTTTTTAAAAAGTTTGCACGAAAACACCTTATGTGTCGGGGCCAGCCCCATGGCATAGTGGTTAAGTTCTTGCACTCTGCTTCAGCTGCCTGGGGTTCGCGGCTTTGAATCCTGGGTGCAGACTTAGCACTGCTTGTCAAACCACACTGTGGAGGCAACCCAGATAAAACAGAGGAATATTGGCACAGATGTTAGCGCAGCGACAATCTTCCTCAAGCAAAAAGAGGAAGATTGGCAACAGATGTGAGCTCAAGGCCAAACTTCCTCATAAAAACCTCTAAAAAACAACAAGACAACTTGTGTGCTAATAGCAGCCTAGCCATTCCCAGAAGAAGGAAGGGATGCTGGGTACACGGAATAAATATCCTCCTCAATACTGTGACAAATAAAGTAGCTGCCACTCAGCAGAAAATAAGGCTGTGAGGAACAGTGACTGTTGTCGGTTAAATTGTGTCCCCTAAAAAGATACGTTGAAGTCCTTACACCCAATACCTGTGAATGTGACCTTACTTGGAAACAGGGTCTTTGCAGAAGTAATCAAATTATGATGAGATGACACTGAGTTAGGATGGGCCCTAATTCAATATGACTGGTGTCCTTATAAGAAGAGCAGAGACGCCCATACATAGGGAGAACACCACGTGACAAGAGAGACAGAGATTGGAGTGATGTGTCTACAAGTCAAGGAAAGCCCAGGATTGTCCGCACTCCAGACCTAAAGGAAAGGCACGGGACCGAGTTTCCCCTGGAGCGTTTGGAGAGCACTTGGCCCCGCTGACACCTTGATTTGGGACCTCTAGCCTCAGATCTCTGAAAGAATCAATGTCTGTTGTTCCAAGCCACCCAGTTTGTGGTACTTTGTTATGGCAGCTGCTATGGTCTGAATGTTGGTGTCCCCCCAAAATTCATGTTGAAATTCTAACCTGCAAGGAAGCAGGGCCTTTGGGAGGTGATTAGGTCATGAGGGTGGAGCCTTAGAAAAGAGGCCTGAGAAATCTCCCTTGTCCCCCTCCACCAAATGAAGACTCAGTGAGAAGCCAGACATCTATGAACCAGGAGGCAGGTTTTCATGAGACACGGAAACTGCCAACGCCTTGATGTTGGACTTCTCTACCTCTAGAACTGTGAGAAATAAATGTTGTTTATGAGCCAGTCAGTCTGTGGCATTTTTTTATAGCAGCCAGAACAACTAAGATGGCAACCCTAGGAAACTATTGCAGTGACTACACACAGATTTAATAGGAAGGGAGGACCAACCTCCAGGCAGGACGAGGATGGGTGGTAGGTTCAGCACAAGGACACTGGGCGACTAGCGGTAAAATGGGAACAACCCTGAGCCACAGAGGCCTGGAAGGGGAGGTGAGTGCTCACCCACAAGCCTCCCCCTTGGGCCTGCTTCCTTAGGCTGGTTGTCTCTGTGAGGAGTGACCTTTTCTACACGGCAAAGGTGACTAAAAAGAACATGGTGTCCCCAATTTCTCCGTTAGATGATGGCAGCTTTTCTCTTGGAAGCCATCACCCAAAGGTAAAGTGAAGGGGCCCTGCTCTGTTGGAGATGCCTCCCTGAGTCCAGGCCTTTCCCGTTTTCCAGACTCCTGAGTCAATTCTCCTTTCTCTCACTCAGTCTATAACGATTTGACACTTAGATCTAACACGTGTTGAATGCTTGCTATGTGTCAGGCAGTTTTCTAAATCTGCACTGTCCAATGCAATAGCTACTAGCCACATGTGGCTATGTAAATTTAAATTAATTAGAATTAAACAAAATTAATAATTCAGTTCCTCAGTCACACTAGCTATATTCCAAGCACTCAACAGCCAGCTGTTGCTAGTGGCTACTGCATCAGTTCGATATAGAACATTTCCATCATCTCAGAAAGTTCCATTGGACAGTGCTGTTCTAAGTTACTGACCTGTATCCTCTTATTTAATCATCATAACCCTTGTGAGGTAGATTCTACTGTCATCTTTATTCTATAGTTGAGGAAGCTGAGGCTTAGGTCATAGAACAAATAAGTTAAGTGAACTATATGACCGATGCTGGCCAATGAGCAAGGTGAAGAGCCATCAGCCACTTCTAGGTTGGAAGATTTAACTGCTGGTGCAAGACCCTCCTGAGCTCTTTCCCCTCTGAAGTGAGGACCAGCAGTGCTCCAGATGGTGACAGCTTCATTGGCTCAGGTTCTGGAGGAAGGCTGATGGCGATGTGGCACAGAGCCCTAGCTGACCTATGATGGGCACGATGTTTCAAGCAATGGTTCTGGGGTTTTAACCACAGCATAACCCAGCCCTTGCTAACAAATACGTATACATGTGTAAAAGATGGCAGTTCTGAGACAATCAACCTCACAGATGTGATCTGTACAGATTTAGAAATCAAAACTCATGATTTCAACTCTTCTTTCTGAAAGTAGGAAGTTTATTTTTATTGCCACCAAAACCCTGAAATTTGTCAGGATGCTTACTCACCTGAGGTTATTTACCATAGGTCTTCACTGAACATATCAGGAAAGTTGAATTTAATACTGTAACTATTTTTTGTCTTTAGATTAATTTTTTTAAATTTAATGAAGAGTTCAATATTTGATGAGGCAGCTGTCGAGTTATTTCTTCTGGAGAGACAAACAAAGCAAGTCACATCATCTTGGAATCAACAAGACACCATTAAATGAGAAACAGTGATATCAGGGATAAAAATTCCAATATGGTATATTGCATTAAAAGAGGTGTATTTCAGGCAAGTTCGTTAAATTCACTGTCCCTTAGGGATAGTGGTTTTGGCTACTGTGACTACAAAAGGTAGTAGATATTCCTGAAGGGATGGTATCACACCTATTTGTAGTTTCTGTTCCCTGAGTCCGTTACCATCAGTCAATCCATTAATTAACCAATATGAGCTAAAGCATGGCAAGGGGCACAGAAAACGTGTAGAACACAGCCCTGTTGACAAGGAACTTACAATCTATGTGAAGAGACCAAAGTAAAATGGATGGAATAATAGTGAACTGTGCATGAGAGTAAAAAAAACAATAGATGCTCACCACTTTCCTCAGTGTCTCTTGCTTGGATCATGGCCAATTATTTCTCCTTCTGTATCCCTCTCCAATAGATCATATTATTGGTCCAAATATTTCATGCCTTCCTGTTTATGTCATTTTCTGCATAAATTTGTAGTTCTTCCCTCTAAATGGATGGAGTCTGTTTCCTGGACTCTTTGACTTTGGGTTTGGCCATACGACTTATTTTGGCTAATGGTATATGGGAAGACATGCCACTTCTGTGTCTAGGCCTTAAACCATGTGTATTTCTGCTTGTTCCTCTGTCATCAGAATGAAAAGAACATGTGCAGGCTAGCCCATTGGTTCCAGGAAGAGAATGACAGAGACATGGAGCTGAGCCCAGTTACCCCAGCTGAGCCAGCCTACATCAGCTGACACTCAGACAAGGCTTAGACTCATGAGCAAAAGAAATAATCAGTGTTGAATGCCATAAAGATTTGGAGCAGTTTGTTACACGGTAATAGCTAACTGACACACTATGTTGGATATGGCTGACTTCACAGCCCCTGTGGTGCTTTATTGCACTCAGTTATCCATACGTCATATCTTTTCTACTGTAATCTGAAATCCCATTGGGCAGGTACTAGGTTGTTTGGGGTTTTTTTTCATTTTTTTCCCTCGGCACCTAACTTGTGCCTGGCCCACAGTGTACACTTCACGTATACTTGAGTAAATGAGCAGATAAAAGAAAGTGTGAATGAATAGACTTTTCTCATGGATTTTGACTTTTAAATTGCCTTTGAACGTCCAAAAGAACTTGCTATGCAAGGAGGAGGAGAGAAAGTTTCATGAAACTGCTTTCAAATTTTAAACAGTGTATAAATTATTACACAATTATGTGTATAACTATATTGAAACTGTGTATAAAATAATAGTCATAAGTAGCATATCTACTACTATAACAATACCTTTTGTATCACCTCCCAAAAAACCAACCAGCCAACACAAAACTTACCCCCAAAACAAAACAACTTTTTCAGGCATCAACTGATCAAAAATATATGTTTTTTAAATGTTCAGTAGGTAAGAATTCTTTATTTGAGCCCACGGGGGAAGGCATTTGATTGATTTGGATAGTTGCTTTGCTCTAAGGAAAATGCTATCACTCATCCAGAAAGCAGTGTCCCTCTGGGGACCAGGGTTCCACCAGAGCAGAGGACTAACAGCATCACAGTGGGGCTGTCTTGAGACAGAGGCAGAGAATAAAGTAGTCACACGTGGGACACCCAGGATGACAAAACAATCTGTCTACCTAAGCAAATGTGTCAGAGATAACGGGAGGAATGCACAATGAAATCTTTTCTTAAATAAAAAATAGATTTCAACATGGCACAGTCACACTATTATCTGTTTTACAGATGGAAAAGAAAATATCGCATCTTTCCTGAAACGAAAATATGAAACCGACCCAAAGTTTTCTAAGCAATTTTGCAATACTTTGACAGCTGTTTGCCCTTCATTTCCAGGGTATTAAACTGGCTTCTATCCATGACTGACTTTTAAATCAAACAAATAATGTGGATTGTTTGTAGTAAAAGGAAATGTCTGGCGGTGAAAAAAATATGTCACAGTGTTGACATTTCTGTTTCACAATTTTAGAGTTAATTTTCCTTTCAGATAGCTCTGTATTTAATAATCCATTTACTAGCAAGTTAAAACAAAATGAGATGGAGTGGAAAATGTTGCAAATTGTATTTTAATCAGATCATATTCTGTTTGGTTTTTTTGTTTGTTTGTTTGGAGGTGGTAAAATAAACAAAAGCAAAGAATACCAAGAGTTCTGTAAAGGAAACGGAAACCGTTTCTCATCCCAAGCCTGAAATTCTCAGTCTCTTCCTCAGAGGCAACCATTTCTTGTTTCTGGAAAATTGTCCCTAAAATATATGTCCATGCAAAAAAAGCATTTTATATCATTTAAATTATTACATAAATGAAACTTTCTAACACCTGTTGTTTCATATCTTGTCTGTTTCATGTGGGAAAAAAATCTGAGAGCTCATTTTTTAAGTGACTTGCGTTTCAAGAGGATCCCTCAAAAAGTGACAAAAAAAGATGGAAACCAAGGCTGTTTTGAGTTGTTTTCTTGTGAAATGGATTAGCACTCATTCCTTCATGAAAGCTGCCAGCCTGTGCTCTGGCATTCATGTGTGTGGAAAATTCCAGGAGTACAAGAGATGAGAAATTAACTAAAGGCACATTTTGTAATGGCCACTGACTGTGAACAACAGTAGCACTAACATAATTGTTTTGTCATGACTTCAATGTCACTGTTGGAGTTTATAGGGCATAGGAAACTAAAGAGCACTCTTTAGCAGGGAAATGCAAATTAAAATAACAGTGAGTTATGATTTCAGAGCCATTTGATCGGCAAAGTTTTCAAGTCTGATATCATCAACTGTGGTAACAGTGGAAAATCAGAAACAGGGGCTTTCATACTTGTCCTGTGGGAGTGAAAATTGAAATAACTACAATAAGGAGCAACTTTGCAATACTTAGTAAAGTTAATACATACATAAATCAACTCAATATACACTTTTATGTATATACCCAAGCAAGGTTCTTGCACATCAGTCTGGCCACCTGTACATAAGCCTGTTCATTATAGCATTGCTTGTGATGGTGAAATGATGGAATACTATAGAACAGTTAAAATGAATGTATGAATTAGAGGTACATTTTTTCAGCATGGATAAATATCAAAAATGTAATGGCGAATGAAAAAAAGCAAGCTGCAAAAGCACATGTAAAAATACAATACCATTAAAGTAAATTTGAAAAACATACAAACGATGTTTGTATTTTGTTTGTGTTTTGTTGTGGATACATATTCTCCGACTGTCAGATCCACCTTCCAGCCTTCTCTACCACACTCTGGCCATGGGAGCATTTATGGACTTCACCAGCGAGCTCCCTTCCCTCTTGGGTTCACCCAGTGGGAGGCACCAGTAGGAGTGTGAGGAGAGGAGAAGGAAGCTGGATATTAACTCTGCCCCCTTCACTGCCCCATCCCTCCTGGCGAGGCTGGGGGTTTGCAGAGACTGCGTTTATTCACTGAAGACTACGGCTGTTTTCAGGGAGCCCTATCCTAAGGTTGCAGGTCTTCCTGGATCTGTAACTGGTACCTCTCCTTCAAGTCTAGGCATGACAATGACTCCTTTCACTTTTTATCCCCAAGATGCTTCACCACCTCTTGCTGAGTTCCTTTATCGCAGCCTACGCATTTGCAAATAGAACCTTTATTAGATTACCTCAATTAGCCTATTTGCACGTGCCTGCCAAGGTCCTAAATGATGCACATACTGATGTGGGGAGATTTAGAACTATGCCTGCTGATGATATACAGTCAGTTCAGGAGACTCAGTTCACGGCATACACTCAGTCCCAGAGACGTGTTACCTCTGCAAAAGGAAGTAGAATTGCAGATGTGGTAGGATGGGGGAGGGGATGGTTTTAGCTGTATTTGCAGTTTTATTTTTTAAAATAAAATTTTAAAAGTTATATCAGAAGCTATTATGCAAAAATGCTTAAATCAGTTAAATCTGGATGGTTAATACATGGTCATTATATAATGTTTTAATTGAAATATTTCTAAAAATATTTTCTTTTAAAAACAAGCTTTAGGGGCCGGCCCCATGGCCGAGTGCTTAAGTTCGAGCGTTCCGCTTCAGCGGCCCAGGGTTTCACTGGGTTCGGATCCTGGGTGCGGACACGGCACCACTCATCAGACTACAGTGAGGCGGCGTCCCACATGCCACAACTAGAAGGACCCACAACTAAAATATACAACTATATACTGGGGGGATTTGGGGAGAAAAAAAGCAGAAAAAAAAATGATTGGCAACGGTTGTTAACTCAGGTGCCAATCTTTAGGGAAAAAAAAAAGCTTTAGAAAGTGAAATCCTTGTCCTCATTCAGGATGACAAAAGAACGTCAAATTGCACCTGATGGAAAGCTCTTCTCCCTTGCCCTGGATCCTCTCCTCACCAGCACTTCTTCCAAAGAAATAAGATAAATTCTGCACAATCAGATGAGGCCATTCCACCCACTTCGCTTGGAGGTTATCGGGAAGTGCAAGTACCATTAAAACTAAGACGCCTGATGAAAGCAAAGGTAAAATTGGCCCCCAGTCAACTCTGGAAGGCGTGATGGCGGATGACAACCAGTGTTGTTAACAGAACAGATCATTTGTATCTTTCTGTCTCTACAAATTATTGTTAAGCAAGGTCTCAACTCATTTGTTTCCGTGTTACTGAGGAAGTTGCTCGTATAGTCAAAATAGGCACAAAACAGTATTGAAAATTGCACAATCATTCAGCTTCCTTGAGTAAAACATTGGTAAGTCTCTAAACGTTAAAGCTTGGAATCAAAGCCTGTATTGTCTTGCCTTAGGTGCAGGTATGTGTGTGCATGCACACATGCGCAGGGTTGTGGTTTTAAAGTTTTAAAAGATTTTTATTGCTTTCCATGATATTTACTCAAGTTACATTTATTGCTGTAAAAAGGTAAACAATTCAAAGTGTAGAGTTGACAGGACACGTCACCTTGGCTGTTCTAGCCCCACCCAAACCCTTCCCTTCCCTGGAATAAAGACTGCTGTTTATGACGCATATTTTCTCCTGACCATTGTCTATGCGTGTATAGGCATGTGCATATAGAAATGTTATTTTTAATATTAAAGGTTTGCTACCATTCTTGGTGTTCCAAAACTTGCTTTTCTCATCTGATAATATATAAGAGCTAGCAGTATTTGTTAATATGTTTCTGAGATATACAATTCAAAATACTTTACATGTATTTACCTGCTAGGTCTCATAAAAAAACCCTAGGAGGTGCATACTATTATTTTCCCTATTTTACAAACGGGGAAGCAGAAGCATAGAAAGTTGATCTGAGCATAAACAGCCAGGAGGTGCCGGCACCATGACTCGAATCCAGGAAGGTGGGTTAGAGCTCTCACTGGCTACCCCTGTGTTACGTTGCCCCCATCTTTAAGATCTTGTCATGTCATTTCGTAGTTCATCCTCAATCTTCTTTAGGTGCTGCATTGCTTTCAATAGAATGGATGAACCAAATTCTATGTCACCATTCTCCTATGCTGGACATTTGTGTTCTTTCCAGTGTTTTGTGACTCATACCTCATCTTGTACATACCCTTTTGTGCACACGGCTAACTATTTCTTTGGGCCAGATACCTGCAGTTGGAATGCAGGGTATGCACACTTAAAGTGTTGATACATACCACTAAATTCTTTTCAGAAAGGACTCTGCCAATTTTCAACAGTGTGTGTCCTTGTAGATACCAGATACAACTAGGCTTTTAAATTTTTTAAGAGAATTCACACCTTCACAAACTCTGGATATTACCAATTTTTAAAATGTTTCCTAAACAGGTAGGCAAAAATGATATTTCATAACTGGTTGTAAGTTCCATTTCCATGGTTTTTAGTGAAATTGAGATCTTTCTATATGTTTATTGGATATTTTTATTTCGACTTCCACAAATTGCTGTTATCTTTTGTCCAATTTTTTCTTGGATTGTTTTCCTTTTTCTTATTGGTCTAGAGGCTATATGCGTATATAATGATTAAATTCTTTTTCTGCTATACATATTGCAAATATTTTCGCTCAGTTTATCCCTTGTCTTTTAAATTTATTTTTGATGTCTTTTGACTCAAGAAGTATTTAATATTTGTGAAGACAAGTTCATCAATCTTCTTTTTGGTTTCTGAGGTTGAGTCTTTCTCACTCCCCACTTTCAGAAAAAATATATAAACATATTATACACGTTTACTATAGAAAAAATAGGTACTACAGTTAAAATAAAGTTAAAAGTAAAAGTCAAGTACAATCTTATCCCCTAGATACAAACAAAAATTGTTAATGTTTTGGGTATCTTCTATTAATATTTTAAACTTAAAAACAGATATAGTTAAACTTCTTTTAAAGAAAAGCAGTCTTTTTTAAAAAAAAAAAGTTCTGATGCAACTATCTTTTAATGTTCGGTGAATTGTTTTAAGACACTCGAGACTGTAGGGTAATTATACACCAAGAAAAGCACGGGGTCCTTACCAATCTGGGCTGGAGAAATCTAAAGGGGATGTGTCCAGTGGTTGGCAGAATCTATCTCTCCTATTTCAAGGTGTGGGGAAGATGCTCGGAAGAGCACAGGCAGCCCCATTTGTTGGGGAGATGGCTCTCCATCCACCAGGACCCTCTACCCTCAGTTATCTCTGGTTATCCCTTGTGTTGTAAATAGGTAACCAAGGCCCTTGGGCTCCAACCTTCCCTCCCTCCATCACAGGCCTCATCTGAGCATTTAAGCCCCAAATGTCATCTGGAACTTTGCCTGAGT
Organism: Equus quagga; assembly: GCF_021613505.1. NCBI lineage: Eukaryota > Metazoa > Chordata > Mammalia > Perissodactyla > Equidae > Equus > Equus quagga. Next base: position 79,566,523 of record NC_060278.1, read on the forward strand.
CCCAAATTCTCCTGAGTCTCATTTACTGTCTGCTTCAGGCACTAAAGAGGCTGAGTACAAACGTTCCATTGTTTTCGAAGGGGACTCGCACTAACTGAGCTCCCGAGGCTATTAGAAAAATATGTAACTTTGAGGGCTCTGCGCATGGCTGAGTGGTTAAGTTCGCGTGCTCTGCTTCACCGGCCCAGGGTTCGGATCCCGGGCGCGGACATGGCACCACTCATTAGGCCATGTTGAGGCGGCGTCCCACATGCCACAACCAGAAAGACCCACAACTAAAATATACAACTATGTACTGGGGGGATTTGGGGAGAAAAAAGCAGGAGGAAAAAAAAAGAAGATTGGCAACAGTTGTTAGCTCGGGTGCCAATCTTAAAAAAAAAAAAAGGAAAAATATGTAACTTTGAGACACTAAAAGATGGGGGACATTTTTTAGTGGAAAAAAATGCATTTTAGGAACATTGTTTCACTCTCAAGTCCATTTACTACACGAACAACATTATAACAATGCAAAGGAAGGGAAACATTCACTGCTCCACGGCCACCTGTTTTCACATTTTTAATGCCTTCCAGCAAAAGTAGTGTGTTTAAAAGAACAGTTCAGTTTTCTTCTCACCTAAAGTCATTCAGAGTACAGGATAGATTCTCTGCTGGTGAGTTTCGCTGGTGTGTGTTACGCACTTCTGTTACAACATGCATGTGTTCATTTCTCTCTAGACATGTGATCTCTCTCCAGCTATTGAGCCACGCACAGTTTAATTCATGCATATTGTCAATTCACAGGGAAGCCAAAGGCAGAGGGGTATTGAAAATTTCATTTTCTCCAATCATATTTTCAACCATGCTCTTCTGAGTCTCCTTTCCCATTCCTGAATGATTATATCTATCGCAGACGCTATTGGTACCTTGACCATATGGCTCTCATCCTTCACACCAGGTGCTTTTGGATGTAAGTGCTTGGAATTTCCACCTAACTCCAGGGAGGGCAGAGAATTAACACCTCTGAGAGCAGCCCTCACCCAGTGACTGATGGGAGATGGTGGATAAATACCCCTGCTATCTTACTGCTCATGTAGACAACCCTGAGGTGTGCTCTTCATACACTCCCAGAGGTCCTAGTGGGATCGAGGCCTAGTTGCCCATTCTTTACTAACACATCCAGGGCTTCCTTCCTTTCCCTGTGTTGCTTCCCTACTCCCCTACAGGTGCTTCCTGGGATCACCTCCCAAATAAACTACTTGAGTGCATATCCTTGTGTTCTGGCCTGCTTCTAGGAGAAGCCTGCAGCAATGCTCATACAATCCATTCCCAGCATCTGGCTGTGGCCAAGCTGGGTGAGAATCTGACTGTGCCAATTGGATTCTCTCTCCAGGATTCTTATATTGGAACAGAGAGGATGTTGGTCAGTGTCTGCAGGATTCCGGGACTCTCACATGTGAACTTAGAAGCTCTGTGGGGTCATAGTGTATCACATGTGTAGGAGAAGCAGAGAAAGCCAGACTGTGGGGTTGGAGGAGAGAGACAGAGAGACAGAGAGGCAGAGAATGGGCAAGAGAATCAGAGATGAGAGATGGCTTCTTGTTCCAGGCTCCCTCCCTTCCTGAAGCCCTCCTACATCTGGTTCCTGGTCTGTGAATATAGGCATAATAAATTCCCCCTTTTCTCTCAAACTAGCTTAAATAACTTCTCATGTTACCAAACAATGGGTTAAATAGAAGAGCATCAAAAAGTTAGTCTTACCCTCTCAGAGAGCTGGAAATGAATGTCCCAGGACTCTCCCCCTCACACCCCTGCACCTTCCTAGCCTAGATCTCTGCTGTTGGGACTCAAGAAGAGAAAAGGCTCTGACCTCTGACCTCCTCCTTTGACTGGCCTTCTAGGGGGATTCCCTCAGGCTGGCTCTGCTGCTGGTGGCCCCATAGAATTGGTGGGCTGTGTTGAGATGGGTTATGTGGTACTTTGGGAGGGCTACCTAACTTCATCCGGACCCTTTTTGCCACTGAAGAAGCCCCCTCAGGCAGAGGCAGTCGTGTCTCCCCTCAGCCTTTGCCGGCCTCCAGGCCACATGTCCTCTCTGGGTGAAGCATCTGCTTGCTGGACAATCACTTGGGCAGCTCCTTTGTGTGGGCATCTACTCTATTTTGTGCTCCTTCATAGGAATCCTGGGGACCGTTGAGGTTCTGTTTCATGCCCTCAGGCTGAGGGAAACAGAGTGAGGAAAGGCTCCCATCCTCTCCTTTTAGAGCATGTTACATTGTGGTCCTTACTCATCTAGTACAGGCTACTTCATCAGGCCTCCGTATTTCAGAATTTTCTATTCAAGAAGCACTGCTGAATGGGAAAATGTCTTCAGACTATGTACTCAAAATTGGAAAGGAGTCCTTCAAGCCTTGAAAACTCTCAGAGACAAAGTTCTTGGGGCTCAGAGCCCTGGCCCAATCTTCTTGTGTCTAAACTACCTCCACAAATGGAAAATGTATGACAAGTCTTGGAAACCCAATGGATTCTCAAAGTACGTTTTCAGCAAAATGCAGAAGTTGGACCCAAGTGATGATTAAATGTTTACCTGTGCTCCATGCTTTTCTGGTTGTCTCCTTCCTGGCTGCATGTTGAAAATCAGCTGTGGTGCCAGACATGTCCCTTCAGGGCTGCCACTTCTCCTGCAAAGGGTTGAACACATTTCACTACATTATACAGCATCAGTTGAGAAATAGGTTTTATTGTGAAAAGGCAAAATCCACAAGGCCAGGGTGAGCTCATACATGGTCTTCAGTTTCGAATTAAATGAAAGAGCGATCTGCCAGAGCCAGGACAGCTGCTGGACACAGCATGAGCCCATTCCAGTGGAAGGACAGCACCCAAGCTTGGATGCCTGTTGGACTGGAATATTTGGCCAGCGGGGGAATGCAATAGCCCTCGTATTACAAGATCCCCAAATGCCCCAGCTGCAAAGCACTTGGCATTCCCAGACAACTTCATTCAACAGCTGACATCCCAAATCCAGACCACTTGGCACGGGTCTGTGCCAGAAGAGGGAGGGGATTTTTTCCACTAGAATAGAACCCATAGTGTGTCCACCAGTGTCCTGTACCTGGCATACTTTCCTTGAGATATGAAAGGAGGTGGGACTGCTTGCTTCTCTATTTGCTAGTTTTTCTCTTCCTTGATAAAGCCAATTCCTTAACTAATTGGGGTCTACACCCAATTCTGATTCATGAGTGTGTGCCTGGGGGGTGTCCCCCAAACCACCACCAAGCAATGCTCCGGACATTAGCTGGGTGTCCTACAATTCAACTCAATTCTGACACTATCTACTTGGAGATAGATCTCATAGGTAAGCGTTCGGTCCTACAAGACTGACCCCTAACACCAACTTCAGACACCAATTGGAAGTCCAGTTTATTATCTGTGCTTCTGACAGACTGGTTATAAATCGGAGGTTCCCAGGACTCTCTCTTCAGGTTCAATTAATTTGCTAAAGTGGTTCACAGAACCCAGAGAGACATTTTACCTACTAGATCACCAGTTTAGTATATAAGGACAAAACTCAGGAATGGCCAGACAGAAGAGATGCATAAGGTAAGGTGTGAGAAAAGGACTCTGAGCTTCCTTGCCCTCTCCAGGTGCACCATTCTCCCCAAATCTCCACGTGTTCACCAACCCAGAAGCTCTCTGAACCCTATTCTTTTGGCTTTTTATGGAAGCTTCATTACATAGACGTGACTAATTAAACCATTGGCCACTGGCGACTGACTCAAACTCCAGCCCTTCTGCCTCCCCAGAAGTCAGGGGATGGGACTGAAAGTCCCTGATCACAAGGTTGGTTCCACCGGCAACCGGCCCCCATCCTTAGGTGCAGCCCAGAAGTCACCTCATTAACATAACAGAAGACACCTTTGTCACTCTCTTCACTCAGGAAATTCCAAAGGTTCTAGCTCTGTATCCCAAACAGAGATGAAGACCAAATATATATTTCTTACTATAAATCACAATATCACATTAACCCATTCTGTATGACATGTTAGAATTGATCCCTACCTCTTGTATGACAGGTGTCAACCCTGAAGGGTCCCACCCTGGCAAACAGTAACTTTAAAAAGATATACAAATTCCTTGGTATCAAGGAATCAACTAAATCATTTAGTTGATCAACAAGATCAACCAAATTAGAATCTCTAGGGATGGGCTCAGGCACTGGAATTGTTTATATGCCATGGAACTTGTTGCCATCTGGTGATGCCTATGGACTCCTCAGAATACCATTTTTTCCTTTTTTTTTTTTTTTCTTTTGAGGAATATTAGCCCTGAGCTAACATCTGCCTCCAATCTTCCTCTTTTTGCTGAGGAAGATTGTCCTGAGCTAACATCTTTGCCCATCTTCCTCTATTTTATATGTGGGACACCACCACAGCATGCCTTGATGAGTGGTGCATAGGTCTGTACCCAGGACCCAAACCAGCGAACCCTGGATTACCAAAGCGGAACATGCACACTTAACCACTATGTCACCGGGCTGGCCCCTGGACTCCTCAGAATAACATTTTTAAATGCATAAAATAAAATGCATACATTTACAGCAAAATTTGCTTATAGTGGAAGAAAGAAATCAAAATATTCAGAAAACAAGTTTGTGATATGATAACATATTCATTTCTACGGTAACCCATTCAACAAGATCTAGTGATGGGTCTAATAACTAAAGTATTGCCAAAGTAGTTGATAAGAGTAACAACATTTTTCTCCAGATTTTGCTCTCTACCAGTTCTCATCTTCATAATCTCTAATGGTTTTCCCAAGAAAGAATCACTATAAATGGTTTCCCATGTTTGAAAAGTGTGTGTCTTCTCTAGTAACGGTAATAATTCATTTTCCACCTTCCCATTCCAAAGAAATAACACTAAATTTTTTGAATTAGAATGCTTTAGGAACCATTGTTATGTCCTCTAGGAAGTCATTGAGTTTCAAGGGCCCTGAACTGGAACGACTATATGAACAACTATAGCTAACATGTTAACTGGTAGCACCTTAAATTGATACCCCTTTGAGAGGCATTAGTACTGTAATGTGGAGTCATGTCTAAGAGTATTTGGAATGGAGATTTATTAAAATTTTACATAATACACACCCACTAGAATGACTAAGATTGCAAAGACTGACAATACCAATTGTCGGCAAGGATGTGGAGCAACTGGAACTCAAATACATCAATGGTAGGGGTGCAAAAGAGCACAGCTACTTTGGAAAATACTTGAGCAGGTTTTTATATGGTTAAACAAAAACTTACTGCAGTGATACACATACCTACCCTATGATCCATGATCCCACTCCTAGGTATCTACTCAAGAAAAATGAAGACATATTCACACAAAAACTTGCATGGGAAGGTTCATAGCAGCATTATTCATAAAAGTTAAAAATTGGAAACCATCCAAATGTCAACCAACTAGTGAATGGATAGTGTGGTATATCCTAGACAGAAAATCAATCAGTGGTTGATTGAAGCCTAGGGTCAGGGAAGGGGACATGTCAGAACGTTTTTGGGTGGTGGAAATGTTCTGTATCTTGATTGCGGTGACAGTTAAACTCTTTGTTGAAAGGTACAGCTCCACTGCGCAAGGATGACGGGTGGAGTCAGGATGGAGGGTGTCAGTTCTCCTAAAGCCTAGTAGGAAGAGTTTCCAGATCCCCAGAGATAGGGGCTCTTAATGGAATAGCTGCAAGTGTGCCAAGGGTTTGAGAACCTAGGTCTACCTAGGAGCTTTGGCAAAGAGCCCCCACCCTAATGAGGGAGGAGAAAAAGGAGGGAGATAGTAGAATGCCACTTCTTCCAACGGCTCAGAAGACAAGATATCTGGACTGAGTAAATCCTGGGTCCAATCCTAAGGGAGTGGGGGCAGGACTCTTCACCAAAATTAGATATCTCCACCACTAAAGCCAATAAAGGTTGAGCCAGATTTAGTTTCATTTAAGACAGAAAGGAAGATGACAGTTCTTAGGTTTGATTCTCATGGAACAAATTCACACAGATTCATATCCACGAGCATAAAGTCCTATCAATAGAGTGATGTTAAGGAAGATGTAATATCTGCAGGAAAGGATGACTGAAGGTGGTTTTGGCACTGAGAGAGGTGGTGGGAGAACCCTTTGGCAGCTACAGAGGTCCTAGCTCCCTTGCGATCTTACCAGAGCAGCTAGTGCTTCTCATCCTGCTTTCATAAAAGACTCACTTACTCGGACTGAGAGACTTTGCAAAGAACATACTTCAGTAGTCTGTCATGTAGGAAATTGAAAGTCAACTTAAGCATCGTGTCCAGATTTGCAAAGACTGTCATTTGCCAGGCAATTTGTTTTGAACAGTTGCCTTGCCTATGAAAGATAGCTAAAGAAGATAATTTTGGACTGCATAAATATAAACTAAGGCTATGTTCTTATAAACACATGCCGTAAATACCATGTGCAGCTCATCCGAATTGGGAGTTAGCGACTGCATGTTGATGTAGTGATTGAGAGTTTTCAAGTAGGAAAAATCCCAACAAACCTAAGATGTGCCTTTTCAGAGTAAACCGGAGAGATGGATGATTATGCTAACATCAAATTATTATGCCTATTTACAGCTGCAGTAGAACCATCTCCTTATACAGTAGCTTGGCTGCATAAGAGTGAGGAAAAGCACCTGAGTATATAAATATGAAACTGTGATTATAATGGGACTATAATGCTGATGGTCTTTAATAATTGATCAACTTAGTGGGTTAAGAACTTTGGAAATCCCAGCTCAGGATTATCTGGGTGGAGAGGGACTTGGAAGAATGTCTTAGTCAGCTTGCTCTGCCATAACAAATACTATAGACTGAGTGGCTTAAACCACAGAAATTTATTTTCTCACAGTTCTGGAGGCTGGAAGCCTGAGATCAGGGGACCAGCATGGTGCAGTTTTAGTGAGAGCTCTCTTCCTTGCATGCAGATGGCTTCTTTCTCACTGTGTCCTCACATGGCCTTTCCTCAACGTTTGCATAGGGAGGGAGAGAGAGACCTCTCTCTCTTCTGCTGCTTCTTATAAGGCCACCAATTCTATTAGATCAGGATTCTGCCCTTAGGACCACATTTAACCTTAATTACCTCCTATAAAAGCCCCATCTCCAAATATAGTCACATTAGGAGTTAAGGCTTCAACATACAATGTGTGTGTGAATTGTGTGCAGGGGACACAATTCAGTCCATAGCAAAGAGTAAGCAGCCCTTCCCTTGTATCAGCATGGGACTTTCAATTTATCCACCATAGAACCTGTAATGCAGGAAGAAAAAGCATCTGGTGAGGAAGGTGGAATCATTGACAGCTCCGAAAGAGGAGAGCTGGAGTGCTCAAAAAAGACTTTCTAAAGTTGGGACTCCCTTGGGACCATCAAGCCTAAGAAGAGATTTTCTAAACCCTGAATCCAGCCAGGTACTTCCCTGCTCAACAGCTTCCCATTGCTCTTAAGAAGATGTCCAGACTCTTGATCAGTGCCTTTTGACCCCGATTTCGTCTCCCAGCCTCTTCTCTTGCCACACTCTGATGCAATCCTGCTGAGCTTCTTTCTGTCCTGGGGACTCTCCTTCAATCTACAGGTCTGTGCCCATGCAGCACCCTCTACCTGGAAGACTTAGCCACCCAATACGCCACATCTCATCCCCTTACCCTCAGTTTGTGCTTGGTAGCTCCTCTCATCCTTGAAGTCTCAGTTTAGAAGATGCTTCCTCCGGAAAACCTCAGATTACCCCCACCGGGGCTGGTTATGTGCCTTTTATGTTCACTATAGGCCATGGTAGAAAGAACAGTAACATGAACCCCCACACACCCATCACTCAACTCCATTTGATGATGGAATAGCATCAACTATTTCATCAGTGTTCAAGTTTCCCTAATTGTCTCATAAATAATTTAAACAGTTCATTTGTTTGAATCAAGATCCAGAGTTCACATTTTGCAAAATAATGCATTAGTTATTCCCCTGAATTGCCATGTATAATATTTATCCACTGCTCATCCCTTACCACATTGGCTGAATCACAAGGTATTGTCTGCCCCTGTATACACCTCAGGCCACACACCTGGGATGCAAATGTGTAGTCTGCATTCATATCTGCAAGGCTAAGACCTAACCACAAACTACTACAGATGCTGACCCCTCAAAACTAACTCACACAAAGGTATTGACAGACAACCCAGATAAACCACCACTACGATCCTTTTCAGCAGAATCTGACCTCATTGTAGGGTTCTTCAAGAGCTAAAAAACTGACAACATGCTTTAAAGGAAAAGGATGTGTGATGTTCCATTTGGCAGCTCCAGGCTCCATCCTATTCTGGCCTTTTTGAGGACATCTCAGGAAGTTTATAATAAGCCGGATGAAATGTTTGTGCACGTGTACCCTGGGAGACATACCGTACCAAAAGCTGGATCTAAGTTTAGGTGGATTCCAAGATCTTCCCCCTCCGGAGATCCTCTAAAAATAGCTTCTCTGTTACTTAGGAAATCTGTCTTGTTCCCGAACACAAATATGCTTTCATTTGATTCTGACAGAAAAAAGCATTAGTGCCGGAAAGAAAAAATAGGGCTCGTAGTGAGAGACACAGATGGGTAAGAAACTATTTGCAATCACTTTCCTCGTCTTTTAGAATACATGTAATACTCCCCTCCCCTCACATCTATGTTCTATGCTGAAAACACAGTGGAGAGGGGGCTTTGCCATGGAAATTTGTTGAGTGCAGGAGAAGGGAGATACAGGCAGGGTTCCAAGCCCTGCTTTGTAACACAGAATGTGTCGGAGAGAGAAATGCTGAAAAACACAGAGAACAGGGGAGGATTTATATTTCCATGTTAGCAGTTATCACATTCAGTCTTATTCAGGGAAGCTGCTTCAGTGGCTGTTGCCATGGGAACCAGACATGATTAAGAAGTTTATTGGATGCAGCTTCCGTGGACCAACGTTCTAAAGCTGGGTCAGGGTTTCACCCTCACTTTAGCTGCTCTAAAGCTGCCAGGGTGTTTTCTTCCAATAAGTGTATTTTTAATTTCGCTGTCCATAGGAACATGCAAAACGTCTGAGCTGAAGTGTCTAAATGGAGGAACCTGGTATTTGTAAGATTTTGATTATTTTGTCGGGAATGAAATAATCTGGCATGTTTGCCAGAAGGAGACTGTAATTGCCAATTTTATGTGTTTGCATGCTGAATTTTGCATCACAATGTAAAACGGATCGTCTCACTTTGTGAGATCACCAAGACCATCGCTGATTTGCAGTCTTTCCTTTTTCCTGCCTGTGCTGGTTCAGAAAAACATTCATCATTGTAGTGACTTCTTTGTAACCTTTCCAAGTCCTTCACATTTCTCATTTGTTCAAACCGAACAGTTCTCTCACAAGAATCTGGCCAGACATCTTGTCTCCCTAACCACCCAGTGAGGTGTAGCGTCACTGGTTTCCTCCTGGCGTTCAGCCCTCTTAGTTACTCACATGACACACATGGATGGACAGCTGACACCTAGATACTGTGTGTCTGGGATTGTTTCCAGGAACGCTCTGCAGTGGTCAGTGGGTAGAAATCAGCACACACTGAACAGTAAGCAGCAAGGTGAGAGCTGGGTGATGCCGTCTAAAAGGCGTGCGTGCAGATCTGGGCTTTGCGTCCTAGAGGCTGAGGCACTTGTTTCCTTTCCCACAACTGCTTCATGATTACTGGGATGCACTGCCTAGCTTCCTCTTCATGCCGGAAGGACTTATTCTCCCAGCTGCTGAAAGTGTTGTCAGCTGTCAGCTGAGTCCCTTTCCAGGAATTGGCTTCTCCTAAAAAGAACTGGCTCCCTCGGGACCATGCTTCCTTCCTGGGCATCCTACACACCAAAACTGGTTTGGGAGAAGGGGAGGTATAAAGCCCAGCCTTTCACTCCCACCCACCTTGCTCCAACTCAAGACACTTCTAAGGATCTTCCCAGCTCCAGAGCCCCCTGTAGAGTTGGCTGGAGCACGTTTTTTTTTTTTTTAGTTCAACTGCATGCAAGCAACGTATTCTTTTTTTTTTTAAGATTGGCACCTGACCTAACGTCTGTTGCCAAGCCTTTTTCTTCTTCTTCTTTTCTTCTTCTCCCCAAAGTCCCCCAGTACAAAGTTGTATATTTTAGTTGCAGGTCTTTCTGGTCGTGGAGCACTTTTTGAGGTATCTTTGCTGTCCAACTCCTCTCTCTGCTCAATCCTCCTTCCTTTCCAAGGGTGCTGCTCACAAGGGCACTCCCTAATACCCCTGTATGTTAACGTCCATCTCAGAATCTGCGTCCTGTGATAAAAATCTGCAACAACCCTGGACTTCCTTTGAGACGCCCCCTCTCCCATTTTTGTAGTGTTGTTTTAGGGTGATTCATGCCATACTCAGACTCAGGTTTAAGCCATTTGGAAAAGCCCACGTGCTCCTCCACCTCCAAGCCATACTGATTTCTTTCTTTTTTTTTTTTTTTGAGGAAGATTAGCCCAGAGCTAACTACTGCCAATCCTCCTCTCTTCGCTGAGGAAGACTGGCCCTGAGCTAACATCCATGCCCATCTTCCTCTACTTTATATGTGGGATGCCTACCACAGCATGGTTTGCCAAATGGTGCCATGTCCGCACCCGGGATCCAAACCGGGGAAGCCCGGGCGGCCGAAGCGGAACGTGTGCACTTAACCGCTGCGCCACGGGGCAGGCCCCCGTACTGATTTCTGAATTAAGGCACTGAAACAATGAGAGGAGGTCTGATGGAGGCTTCTGAAAAAGAAGCTTTCCTAATTTTCCAAAAGATCTACCAGAAGAGATGGTCGCTGTCTTTGGATGTGAGCAAAGAAGCATGTGGCTTTTGAGTTATTGACAGAAATCTTAAAATGATGAGAGAAGCTTGCTGGAATTACAGCCAACATGGGAAAGTGGAGGCAAGAAACAATCACAAGATCTGAGCGCTGGCTCAAGCTACACCTACCCCAGTTGCATCTGAAACCAGCCTATCTCTGGATTTCTCAACCTGTGAACCGACAAGTTCACTCTATTGTGTAAGTCAGCTTCAAGTTCCGCAACTGTGACACGGCATTGATGATACTGGAACCTACCTCATGAGGATGTTTTGGAGAATAGATTGGCTTTCAAAACCCATGGCTGATTTACATGATGGAAGACAACGTGTTTCCCTCAAGCACAGGTTCCTCAAAGATACAAAGGTCTTTACTGGACAATATGTGAGACTTTCTTTCAACCTATAGTTTGAAGCTTCCAGCCAGAGCTGAGATTTTCAATTTTTTTTTTAATTTGTTTTTGAGGAAGCTTAGCCGTGAGCTAACTACTGCCAATCCTCCTCTCTTTGCTGAGGAAGACTGGCCCTGAGCTAACATCTGTGCCCATCTTCCTCTACTTTATACGTGGGTGGCCTACCACAGCATGGCGTGCCAAGCGGTGCCATGTCTGCACCTGGGATCCGAACCAGTGAACCCTGGGCCGCCGACAAGCAGAACGTGTGCACTTAACCCCTGCACCACCAGGCTGGCCCCAAGATTTTCAATTTTTAAGCAGTAGCATTTTTAAAAACTGAAATCTCCTATGGAAACCATAGATATATATACATAATAATAATCAAAAAAGGGTGTTGGGTACTTGCTATGTGCCAGGTGCTGTGTTTAGCTCTTTGCTTTTAGGTTATATGTGCATGCTTGTATTATATGTGAATTCACTAAAATCTCCCAACTACGCTGTGAGATATGCTCCATTATTATCTCTGTTGTAGTTCTCAGGAAGCCCGTCCAATGCATTTACAAGAGTCCAGAGGATCCCATGTGGAATTTGATAACTATGACTCTTTATTTACTCTGAATAATGGATACTTTGAATCCAGCTTTGGGTCACAAGACTTTTTTTAAAAAAGCAGGAAATAGAATATATACAGCACAAATAGCCTAAAGTAATAACTATACACACTCACATATGTTCACTTCAGAGCTTTAGCTGGGTCTTTGTGTAGCTGAGAACAGTTGTTGAGAAAGGCAGTGGGCTCATCACAGACCCGTTTCAGATTCCAAACAGGCCTGAGGAAACAATTTGAAAGGGGAAAGGGGAGGGGAAGGCAGATTAAGGAAAGGAATGAGTACCAGCTCATATAACAATATGAAATTTTATACCATTGGGGAGAGAGAACTGTGCAAGTTATAGGATGTGTTAGGAAAATGTTTGACTTCCTCCTTTTGAGTTTACACTGCATGTGTCTGCCATTGGGAGACTGTGTGTGTTTGTGTGTGTGTGACCCTTTGTTTCCCTGACGGGCAACTAGGAAATGAAGAGTTTTTTGCTTTATTTTGTTTTGCTTTTTCCTCCCCAAGACCCCAGTACATAGCTGTATATTCTAGTTGTAAGTCCTTCTGGGTTTTCTACGTGAGCCGCCACCACAGCATGGCTACTGACAGACAAGTAGTGTGGTTCCATGTCCATGAACCAGGCCAGGTCGCTGAAGCGGAGTGTGCCGAACTTTAACCACTAGGCCATCAGGGCTGGCTTAGAAATTAAGAGTTTAATCTGAAACTACACTGGTAAGGAGGTTTGGAGTTGAGGGTTAGGATTCAGGGACTCACGTCCACGCTGGAGTCTTCAAAAGGACTTGGAATGCCAAAGCCTTCGAGAACTGTCCTGACACTCTTGCCCCCTTGGTTGTTGATCCAGACCAAATAAATCAGCCTTGGGGCCATGTACCACTCAGGGATGGACATGATGAGGACCCAAGACCAAGTCCTGTGGGCAGGGCCTGGGGCTTTGAACAAGCAGAAGATCTATGCGTGGCAGCAAAGGGGAATCTTTTACAGAGAGTTGAGTTGTTAGGGGCAGATTTAGGAACTGGGGCTCGCCAGCAAGGAACCCCAGTCAAGAATTCAACTTTTGGAAAGTTTTCCCTTGAAGTAAAGAAAAATTCTTACATCGCCTCATTTTAAATTCCTTCCTTCCCGTGTTTCACACATGGTCTGAGTTTTCGTCAACCGTATAATGAAATCTTACACACCTACATACCTTGTGAGTTGCTGCAATTTGGGGGGGACCAGCCTCAGGGGAAAGGCTGCAAAAGGATGTGGTGGTTCAAGGCAGAGGAAGGAGAGACAGGCCCCTTGGAGCTAGGGGACTGGCAGGATCCATGATGTGTGGATCAGGGACCTCCTGAGTGTCCTAAAGCAAGTGCTGGCCCCTAAGGGTCCAGAAAACTGACCTTGAGTTCTAAGTAAAAGTGGGATCAAATAAGCTTTTTTCCTTAGCAAAGTCACCAAAAGTACATTCCTTGGGGTTGGCCCCGTGGCCGAGTGGTTAAGTTCGCATGCTCCGCTGCAGGGGCCCAGTGTTTCGTTGGTTTGAATCCTGGGCGCGGACATGGCACTGCTCATCAAACCATGCTGAGGCAGCGTCCCACATGCCACAACTAGAAGGACTCACAACGAAGAATATACAACTATGCGCCAGGGGGCTTTGGAGAGAAAAAGGAAAAAAAAAAAATATATATATATAAAAAAAAAAGTCCATTCCAAACATTTCTCTGCAGAATGGAAAATATTTGTTCTGTATTTCCTGTGGCGGAAATGCAAAACTGTTAGCAGCTGATTGTAGAAGTCGTGGGAACGGTGTGTTTCTTAGAAATTCACTATGAGTGGATCTGACATCACTATCTGTGGAGGGTTCTTTACACAAGTACCCCAGATCCACGAAATCCAAGTACATTTTTTGTGGATGTCACCGCATGGCAGGACATCTGGTAGCAAGAAAGGAGAGTGGTGTGGGATAGGAAGCCAAGAGTTCCAGTTTCAACTCATCACCAGCCAGCGGGGTAACCTCAGGCACGTCTCCTTGGCCTCTCAGGGCCTCAGATTTCTCTTCTTTAAAATGAGAGGTTTGCAAATTCCACAATTAGAAATTCATTCTTTTGGCCTAGAGTGTTTCCTCCTGCTAAAATACACATACGCCTAAGAGTGTTGTCAGAAACCATATCCAGTATTTATGCTAAAGTGAACTTATTCAAGAACAGCCTTTGTTGGAAGAGAAGAGAGAATTGGAAGAGGGCTGGATGTAGGACCACTGAGGTGGAGAAGGAGCACAGAAAGGGGAGGTTGGACGGGCTCACATACATTTTTGGTTAGAGCTAATCAGCTAAGAGAAGAAAAATGAAGAGTTTTGACAGTGTCGCCATGTCAAGGTAAGAGGGAAGGAGAATTTACACACATACCACCACAGTTCAAGAGTTGGGTTTTACTAAATATTGTTCCATTGATAAACGATTGCTAGCAATGCTGGTTAAAACCTCAGTGTACAAAATCATCCTCCTCAGGTTTCTTTCTGGATTGTGGTATGATTGCCACGTACACACCAGAGTGGGCAAATCTGTTCCTCTCTTTCAGATTTCCCCTCTAAAATGATGTCTAGTGGTCATTTTCTAATTAAGTCACTTATTGAGAATGTAGGAAAGTACTACTCTGTTTTGTCAACTCCAAAATAAAAGATTGATCAATGACTAAAAAAAAAAATGACAGCGATGGAGGAGGTACTCCCCAGGTCCCTTCAGCTCTGAAACATTTTGGTTGTGTGTCGTGCCTTGCTTCTGAAAGTGGGGGTGATTGATGGAGGCCTGTGGCCACAGGACCCAATTAAAGGAGAAGACACCATGCTCAGGGCTGGGCAATTTGGCTGACTCATCGAGAGCAGAAATGCACCCTGTCTGCATTTCTTGAGCAGTAAAAGGAGAGCTGTGGCTTGCAGCTCATGGCATCTCATAATTTCTTCCAGAAGTTCAGCAGACACTGTGAATTAGAGATGGAACTGATGTAATTTTCTACACAGAAGTTAAGCCGGACAACTCGGTGCCTGGCTCACTATAAACGACCCCCTTTAGAAGCAGCCAAGAAAATGCCCTTAACACATACAACATGCTTGGATGGCTTAGGACAATCTCCTAGCCGGATCCTCTGATCCTTACAGTTCAAAGAACAAAACCAAGTGTTTCTCTCCGTATCATTTAAATTTTTTAATTGGGTCCTAATTAGGGATTGTATTAAAGTGGTAGAAGAAAATACAAAAGGCATTTTAGTTCTGAAATAAGTTTTCTTCCTCATAGAAACAAATAGGAACAGCAAGGCACATTTTTCTCCTCAAACTTTCCTCAGGGACAGTTGAGCCCAGAATCTTTGACCTCGTGATATCTGGTGGCACACTTTCTGCGTGCAAAAATTATTTTAGTTATCCTAAGAAGATTTGCTAATATAAGCCTATTCCCTACAAAGTAAACTCCTTCCCAGAGAATTTTATTCATCCATTCAGTGTTTTGTGATTTATTTTGAAGCACTTGAAACATTTTTGGTTCCTTGGGGAATGATCTGAATTCACGGAACAGAATATAGTCCCCTTTGTGAGCTAGAATTTCAGGAGCTGCAACCCGACAAAGGTGGTCTATGGTTTTTATGAATGTTGGAAAGTAGGAGCTTCAGTGGTTTAAATTCCACTGAAAACTTGCTGGTGACCTAACCCAATATTTAATGATTTATTAACAAAACAGAAGAGAAGCTGTTTAAGGGGTTAGAACAAAATTCAAATTCCTGAGTAAGTTCTAGCCAAGCAGATGACAACTTCAAGCATATAATTATTAGGAGACCTATTGTCAGCTCAGTGTATGAGACACAAAGACTTGCCATAAAAACAAAAGTGAGAAGTTGTACTTTAAAGGGTATATTTTCTTTTTTTTTTTTTTGAGGAAGATCAGCCCTGAGTTAACACCTGCTGCCAATCCTCCTCTTTTTGCTGCGGAAGACTGGCCCTGAGCTAACATCCGTGCCCATCTTCCTCTACTTTGTATGTGGGATGCCTGCCACAGCATTGGATTGCCAAGAGGTGTCATGTCCGCACCTGGGATCCGAACCAGCGAATCCCGGGCCGCTGAAGTGGAACGTGCGCACTTAACTGCTGCACCACCAGGCCAGCCCCTAAAGGGTATATTTTCTTAATGTTGCTATTTTCTATGCATGTAAGAATTTTAAATGCCAGAATCTAACCTGGAGTTTCATTCGTGCACTCATACAGAGGGAAAGTTGAGTTTAAACTTTCTTCTCTTACTCCAGCAAGGCAATGTCCATCTCCTAGGACTTTGGTCTTAGAGGAGGAAAAAAGAAAATAATAAACTCCAATGAGAAACACAGGAAATGAGACTTGTTGTGAGAAAATTCTTCCAGTCTCTGCATGCTAAGTTAAATGCCGCTGGGTCATTAAGGGCCAAGACCACAGCAAAACAGGAACTGTTTAGCTAAACACTTTCCACTGAAGGAGTCTCAAGAGTGTCTTCATTTTTGGTTTCAGATGCTGATCCACTTTATCAACTTTTAGAAATGGGTGCTATTGGGTGTGACTGGTCACATCCAACAGGATCCTCAGTTAGGAGAGAAGCAGTTCTTTGCTGATGTTGCCTTTGATTTGTTTTAAATCTAACAAGTTCCTTAAAAGTTTCTCAGTGTCCTTATTTGCGGAAAAATTGGGCTGGCATTATAACTATGGGAATAACTGTGATGATGGAAAGAAAAAAGGAGCTAAGAAGAGAATAGGGGAAACAAAGAGGCTTATTTCAGATAGAGTGGTCAGGGGAGGCCTCTCCAAGTGGACAATAATTAAACTAAGACCCAAAGGAGGAGAAAGAGCCAGCAAAAGGAGAGTATGGGAGGAGATTCTCCAAAAAAGAAACAGCATATGCAAAGGCCCTGAAGCTGGACATGGTTGGAGTAGTGAGTCAAAAAGACAATGATATGAAATGAGCTTGGGAAGGTGGGCTGGTCGGTCGTGTAACAGCTTAGAGGATACTGCAAATTTACATTTAATTCTAAGTGTAGTAGGAATCCATTGAAGGATGTTAAGTAGACTGTGGCATGATCTGATTTTTATTTTAAGATCAACCTATTTTCTGTCTGGAGAATGGGTCGTACAGGGCAAGGAGATTTGGTGGTAATGAAAGTGGACAGGTTTGAAATGGGCTTTGAAGATAAAATCAACAGCACTTCTGATAAATTGGGGAAAGGATGAATCAAGAATCAAGAGGTGGTATCATTTACAAAACAGGTAAGGCTGAAGGTGGTGCCACAGGTATGGGAGACTAGGAGCCAAGAGACACATTGTGACGTCTGAGAAATTCCCTGGGGGAAGTATCAAGAAGGCAGTTTGATATAGGAGTCAGGTCCAGGAAGAGATCGAAGCTGGAGATATTAATGTCAACATTGTTGGCACCTAGATGGTATCGGAGCCATGGGATTAGATAAGACCATGCAGAAAGACAAGAGACAAAATGATAAGGATCCCCAACATTTAGAGGTTGGATAGTGGAGAAAGAGCTTACGTAGACAGCAAGGAGATGGCAACCAAGGAGGAAATGGGATCCCAGAAACCAGGAGGAGAGTGTTTCCAGAAACAAGAGGGTGGTCAACTGGGTCAGCGCTGCTTAGAGATCAGTAAACACAAAAACAGAAAGATGTCCACTGGATTGGGCAACAAGTAGGTCATTGTTAACCATGATGAAAGCAGGTTCAATGAAATGGTGGGAGCAAAAGCCAGCCTAGAGGGAATGGGGGAGGTGAAGTAGACACAGCACGTAGAGGGCATTCTTCCAAGAGATTTGGCTCTGATGAAAGTAGTTAAAAAACTCTTTGCTTCCCTATGTGTTGTGAAAGAACAAAGCTCTAAGTTCTTGTCACATTACAGTCTGGTTTTCCCTTCCTGTTTTGATTGCAAAGTTCTATTTGCTTCCATTTTCATTTAGCACGAACTGGAAAATCACCATCTTTCATCCCAGCGTGAAACTTGGACTTTATTGTCCTGTAAAGTAACTACTAATTGTGCTGGCAAAAATAAACTTCCTGAAAGACTGTGTCCTTGCTGGGTAAGGATATCATTTAGGCGACCCTCATTTCTTATTAGAAGCTGAAAATATCTTTCCATTTTCATAAAACCAATTAATTATTCAGAAGAAATATTCCTCTCATGGTTCAGCCAAGAAATGGAAAATGACATTTTAAGGGCGGGGCAGCTTGTCTCCTGTTGTTAGTGCAGGAATAACTTTGAAAGAGGAGAAAGTGGTTTGTCATTCTCCTTGCTTCTGCTTCACCTCTTATCTTCGGCGAGATGTGTCAGGGACTACCAGCTCTCAAGACTCTACCCCATTCCCAGCTTCAGGACCCAAATCAACACTTGACTTTTCCTCAAAATGCTCCTGGAGCCAATATTACACACCTCTTTTGTCTCTGCTTTTCTCAACATTATCTTTTCCTTGGCTTAACTGAGCTCAGTTTTCAAGATGGACCCCAGTGATCTTCACCTCCTAGTATTCTTGTCCTTGCGTAGTCCCCTCCTTCATTGAATAGGGCTGACCTCTGTGACCAACAGGATCTTACAGAAATGACAGAGGATGACTTCCAAGGCTAGGTCATAAAAAACATTGTGGCCTCCACCTGGCTCTCTCGTGGATTGCTTACTTGGGGAAAAGGCAGCTACCGTGTCACGCGAATGGTAAAACAATTCATGGAGAGGTCCTCCTGTGGAGGATCAGAAGGTCCATGCCTATGACCAGAACTATGTGAGTGCACCATCTTGGATATGGATCTTCCAGGCCCAGTCAAGCCTTCAGATGACTACAGCTCCAGCAGACAACTTGCTGCAGCCTCCTGCGAGACCCAGAGACAGAACCGCTCAGCTAAGCTGCTTCTAAATTCCTGACCCACAGAAACTATGACATAAAATGTTTATTATTTCACAGCACTAAGTTTTGGAGTTATATAGAAATAAATAACCAGTATACCACTGAGCTTGAAATACTAGAAGCAGCTCCACAACCTTCCAGAAGAGTTTCTAGAGAGGATCGTTTTAAACTCAAACATGTAATTGATAAATTTTAGAAAACAGAAAAAGTGGAGTGAAAGATTCAAGGCAGGGAATAAGGAGAGGAGGTTATTCTTCTGTGCATATGTGTGTTTGGGGAAGTAGGAAAGGGCAGAAGAAGTTAATATATAGCTAAGAAGGGCCTGATAGCCTGGCTTCAGATCAAATCCTTCCCAAGATTGTACTTCTCGTCAGAGCTTCTTTCCTCCCTTCCATTTAAAAAAGTATTTCATTGGGGCCAGCCTGGTGATGCAGCGGTTAAGTGCGCATGTTCTGCATTGGGGCCCGGGTTCGACGGTTCCGATCCCAGGTGTGGACATGGCACTGCTTGGCACACTATGCTGTGGTAGGCATCCCACATATAAAGTAGAGGAAGATGGGCACGATGTTAGCTCAGGGCCAGTCTTCCTCAGCAAAAAGAGGAGGATTGGCAGCAGTTAGTTCAGGGCTAATCTTCATCAAAAAAGAAAAAAAGTATTTCATTGAAGTAGATTCTTGTCGCAGATTAAAAATAGCCACTCTGAGGGAAGCCAGCCACCATGCAAGATGTCTGACTATCCTTAGCCCACCATGGTGGGAGGAAGCCCAATCTAGCCATATGGAGAGGTACTTGAAAAGCGAGAGATGCCTGACCAGCCTCCAGTTGCTCCAGCCATCCCAGCTGAGGTACCAGACATGTGAGTAGAGAAGCCATCTTGGACAGCCTTTCAGCCAGCTCCAGCGCCAGCTGCCATCTGACTGCAACTGCCTAGGAAACCCTGAGTAATAACCTCCAATGGAGCCCAGTCAGCCAGTGGAACTGAGCAAGATAATAAAATGGTTGTTTTAAGCCACCATGTTTTGGAACAGTTTGTTCTGCAGCAAAAATAATCAGAACAACAAAAGAGGGAATTGATCAGAGAAACACTAGGAATGCTTGTTAAGGCTGGTGATCCTTAGTTTGTAATGGAGCCATTTGAGGGGCTATGAGACTTTCTCCAGCTCAGCTTCTCACATTCAGGAGCAGAGAGAATGAACAGTAGGGCTTAGGCAAGATTATTGTTTTGCCACGTGGCATGAAGAGACATCAAACACCCAAGGGGTGATAAATGGGCATTTAATTGGACTGGTTTGATTTAAAAGGAGAAAGGAAATCCAGAAAACGGAGATGTGGTTCCCAAAGACTTGCCATCTAGGGCCAGTGTTGCCCAAAGAACTAGGTTGTGTCAAAAAAAAACAAAGTTCAACCGAGTAAATTTGAAAATCTAATTGGCTTTATTCAACAATTCATGAATTGGGCAGCATCTCATCTGGAAAGCAGAGCGATACCCCAAGGAATTATACAAAATGGAAAGTTTCTATAGGAAGGAGGTTTTGGCAAGGAAGTTATTACCAAAAGAAAAGAAAGGATTATTTTGGGCAAGAACATCTTCTCTTTTCAGGGAAGGAATGGGCAAGGGTGTTCTCATGCAGGTTGCCTCTTCTTCCTTGGGGGAGGGAGAGGCCTCCCCAACCTTGCCTCCCCACCCACCCCCACCCCCTGATGGATTACTTCATTGGCACTGACGAGAAGATTCCAGACTGGTTGATTAAGATTAGATTTCTGGGGAAGGTCGAAACTGCAATTGAGTGTTAAATCTAGATTTGGCACCACGGGCTTTAACAAAAGTGCCATCATTTTGGACCTGTGCTTTCTCTCTTTATCAGTTGTTAAAAAGTTGTCCTCTCTTCTGAACTCTTGGCCACGTTGCCTCATCCACACTTTTGTGTCTTCTACGTAGTTACTTTGGCATTTGAGTTATTCCCAGCTGTGACATGGTGACAATGAATAGTGTAACTACCGGCCCATTTAGAGCCAGTTCCAACAGACCCCATCTCTTATCAACAAAGTGATTAAGAATTTTCTTTCAGAAAATTTGCAGAGTCACATAGCCAGAGCATGTGCAGAAGAAGAAATCTTGACCTAAAATGAAGGTAGAACCAAAGATTGTCCTCCCCATGGAGCCAGATGACCAGGACATGACCGGAACTTAAAAGTTGGACTCATCAGAAGTGAGGGGTCTGGCATTCAGGAAGATGTTTGAAACCCATCACTCAGGTGTTAAAATTCCTTCCTCACCTTACCATAAATGTTTAAAACCTTACCGTAACTGTTTAGAACCTTATCATAAATGAGTAAAATCTTATCATAAATGTTTAGAACCTTACCATGAGTGCTTGAAGCCCACCATCAAAAGCTGAGCCACCAGCATTGCCATGTGCCAGCCTATTCTCCCTAACCTCTTAAATTTCACCCCAAATCCTGAATTGAGGAGACAGACCTGAAGGCACACGCTCCCTGTCTCCCTGCAGATCAATCTCACGGAATAAAGCTGATTTCTTTTCCCAAAATCTGATGCTGTAATTAATTGGCTTTTTTTCAATGTGTGTCATAGGAGAATCCCATTTTGTGCAGTAACAACAGGGCAAGGGTGATCTGATTCTTTTGAACATCCTGTAGCTTCCTGTTCTATACTTCAAATAGGCCTTCAATAAACATTCATGGTGCTGGTAGGTATTTAATTTTTAAGAAGAAACATCAACATCTTCCTGTTGTTAAGATTTTTCTTGATCACAAGCAGAATGCTAGAAACTTTCAAAACCCCCAAATAGGCTTCCATCACTGTCTTTGGTAACTTTGAGGACTCCTCTTGGTCAGGTCAACCTCCTCCTTCTTAGGGTAGCTCTTGACTTTGGTGAAGGCTTCCAATGGCCAATATTTCAGACTCGGATGTTAAGTATACCATTTAATCATGAAAACGCATATTCTAAAGGAAGCTAGGGAAAGAGAAGTTGATTTTTTTCAATATGAGCCCTTCACAGGGCCTCTGGCTGGCAACGAGAGGGCACCTGAGAGATTAGAGAAGGGGCTTTGGATCTGCATATTGCTAGGCTTATCAAGCAGATGGTTTCTACTAGATAGTCAAGAATCGTGGGATTTATTTTCAGAAAGCAGGGACATGCTATTAAGAGAGTTAACAGGAGCCAATTTTATTCTGTTGACTTGTACCACCACTATTTTGAGGCTGTTCTACTTGGGGAACAAAGAGTGAGACTTATTGTCGGCATTTCTCTAGCAGCAGTCTCAATGTTTGCTGATAAGTTACAAACTCCCCAACCACCACTCCCAAACCGTTAAAACAAGCCTGAACCCATCTGTCTGGTAAGCAGCTGCAATTTCACAAAAGTGAGAAAAGTAAATGCAGATAAAGCTTTAGATTTTATCCCATGGCTGTGTTGACTGGGTATAGAATAGGGAATATGCAGATGTCTATAGAGCTGGGTTAATCTCATTAAATATCTAGAAACTCTCAAAAGATTTAGAGCAGGGGCAGTCAAATGTAAATACCCTACTACATCCACCAAAAACCTGAGGATTTAGGAGCAGGAAACACTGGTTTTCATTTCCCTAAAAAGGTAAAGAACAAAGGTTATTTTCTACATATCTTGAAAAAAATTTAGATGACTTAATATCTTAAATACCAAAGCAGCTGTAACTCTACAACCTTATTGTATCAAATAAATATGTAGGATATTTTGTGAACCTATCATTCAACTTGGAAAGCTTTTTTTGGTCATTTAAATAACACTTTAAAGAGGGACCAATATGTCTCTTCCATATGTGTTTTGTTAATAGCTTTTAATCCTTCTGTTATTGAAAAAAGTGGCATCGTGAAATTAAAACAGGTAGATCTTCATGGCAATCATCAAAATGCAGATAAATATCTTTGGAAGGAAAAATTTTTATTAAGTAAAATGAATTCTAAAAGTTGTGAACTAAGTGTTCAAATAAACTTTCAACCTAATTATCTTTCCATTTGTTTGATCGATAACATTTTTTAATACATCAAATTGTAATTGTTTAAATTCTAAGCTACAATTATACATATTTAATACAAATAGCTGTTCTTTTAGTAACTAAGACTGGAAATGGGAGGACATTTTTCCCAAATAATCAAGGAATGAGATCGGCACACTCAAAAGAAAGATTTGGGAAAATGTAAACGACATGGTGTAATTTAGTTCTGCCTAACTTCTACTCGACTCGGGAAATCTGTAGAATTTCCTCTGTATTTGTGACTTCTGCATCCAGGGCTTTTTTTTTGGAGAGAGATCACCCAACCCACTTTTTCACAACATCTCTGGTGGGTTGTAAATATTCTCTCTGCTTACTAGCTGTAGAAATAGCATAAGAAGTTAGGTGATTTATCTGAAGTCTCCACAAATGTGATATGGGAAAAGTTAAATGAAATTGGAACCAAAGATGTTGAAAATAGTCTTGATGTTTGATATTTACCTTCTATGCAAACACTTTCCCACTTTTGGTTTGCTTTCATGAGTCATTATGTAAAAGCGACTGCACAACTACAGGATGTGGGTTATCAGCTGGCCTCCGCCTGCCAGGGAGGCAATTTAAATCCAGGACTGCAGCACAGGTCATGTGCAGTGATGAGCGCTTTTGTTTATGTGGCAACCCTATGATTTTAGATGCCCATGTAATTTTCGATGACTCCTATTGGCATCACCTTGAAGTGTGGTTAGTGTTCCACCATCTAGAGCTCGTGAAAATATTTGATCTACCCCAAGAACGTCAGGTGAGTAATGGATCACAGATGGCAAAGGCCTACAAAATATATTTCTTGAGCATCACTCCACTGTGGCTAGGCTGTGGTCAGCCTTGCTATTCAGAGTTGCTGCTCAAAGAGACTGGTAGCCTCAGCATCTCCTGGGAGCTTGTTAGAAATTCTGAATCTCAGGCCCCAGACCTGCTGAACAGAATCTGCACTTTAACAAGATCCCTAGGTGCTTTGAGGGTAAGTTACTGTTTGAGAGGCACTGATCTAGGCCCATAATTGTATTTCTGCAAATTATCCAAATGACTCATGACTCCTCTCTCCCTCTCCATTTTATCCACTTCTCCTCTGTTCTCTGTCTTCTTCTTCTCTTTATCCTCTTTCTTCTCCTTCTCCCTCCCTCCCTCCCCTCTTCCTCTTTCTCCTCTCTCTCTCTCTCTCTCTCTCTCTCTCTCTCTCTCTCTCTCTCGTCTATAGAACATGTGCTAGGAAAATACAGACCTTCAACTCACACATACACATGCATACTCGCAAAACCAAATAAGTCAGCCTACACGGAGCGTAAATCTGTAAAGCAGCTGAGACTGGGTCATGGAAAGGTGCCAGAGAACATGGGGTTATAGTTTCCTCCTCTGAGTTTGAGCTTGCTCTCTCTTCAGTGCAGCAAATGAGGAGGGGAGATGCATGTGGAAGTGGGAAGATGTGGGTGTTACCCCCCTCCTTTCCTAGCCTGAGGTGGGTCTCTGAGGTCTCATCACTTACTGAAGCTACTGAAGAGAAGGCAAGGCCTTGTGGTTCTGCCCTCTTGCTGTCTTTTGTTACCAATTTTATTTTGAAATAATGTCAAAGAAAATTGCAAAAATAATGCAAAGAACTCTTGTATATTCTGTATCCAGATTCACCATTTTTAACATTTTGTCATATTTGCTTTCTCTCTCTGTATACACACAGATACATGCAAATTATTAATTATCTGAACCATTAGTGAGTAGGCTGTATCCATCATGCCCCTTACCCCCTCCCCGCCCCCGCCTTTTTTTGTGTGGGGTAGGGGAGCAATGAACAATATTTTCTAAAACTTGTGGTTTGAGTTTTATGATTTTGGAGACAATTTATACTGACTGTTTAATAAGAAAAAAATTTAAAGTTCACAATGTTAAAGAGCTTGCCTCATCCATGATTCCACTCTTAGAGTTACTTAGAGTTTTGTTTGTTTTTTCCCCTATGCCTGCTTAAATACCATGTCATCCTTTTAATTTTTTTTTTCATATGTCTGTAGGGAGAACTGACAAGGGCTTTTGGTTTGAATACAGATTTTTTTCCCCAGCTTTATTGAGATATAATTGACATACAGCATTGTGTAACTTTAAGGTGCACAAAGTGATGATTTGACATATTTACATATTACAATACGATCACCACCATAGCATTAGCGAACTACTCCATCCTGTCACATAATTACCATTTCTTTTTTGTGGTGAGAACATGAAAGCTCTACTCTCTTAGCAACTTTCAAGTACACAATACAGTGTTATTAGCTATAATCACTATGCTGTATATTAAATCCCCATGTACATTAGATCTTATAACTGGAAGATGGTGCCCTTTGACTAATATCTCCCCATTTCCCCATTACCCTGGCCCTGGTAACCCTACTCTACTCTCTGTTTCTCTGAATTTTAATATCCCTAACCCCTAATACTTCAGTGTATGTTTGCTAAGAACAAGGATATTCTATTATGAAATCACAGTACAGTTATCAAATTCAGAAATTTAACATTGCTATAACACTATTGTCTAATCTACAGTCCATACTCCAGTTTCGTCAGTAGTCCCAAGATGTCCTCTATAGGAATTTTTTTCTGGTACAGGATCCAGTATACGAGTCCATGTCATATTTAATTGTCAAATCTCTTTAGTCTCCTTTAATTTGGAACATTTCCTCAGCTTTTCTCTGTCTTCCAAAGGCAAAGAAAGGTGGAGTGACATTTTGGAATGGTATAGGCCAATCATTATTTTTTTATTATTAGATTCAGATTATACATTTTTGGCTTGAATATCCTGTGTGCTATTGTGCCCTTCTACCTTTGTTTTTTCTAAACTACAATTGGTGAGTTTTAGAAAGTTCCTGCAAGAAATGTTTTGGCAGGATTGAGACTAAGGACTCAATATAAAAATTTCAGATTCTCAGGGCCAGCCCAGTGGCGCAGCAGTTAAGCGCGCACGTTCCACTTTGGTGGCCCAAGGTTCACTGCTTCGGATCCCGGATGCAGACATGACACCGCTTGGCAAGTTATTCTGTGGCAGGCGTCGCACATGTAAAGGACAGCAGGATGGGCACGGATGTTAGCTCAGGGCCAGTGTTCCTCAGAAAAAAGAGGATTGGCAGCAGTTAGCTCAGGGCTACTCTTCCTCCAAGAAAAAAAAATTCAGATTCTCGATCCCAGTACTCTTTCCCCTGTAGGTTAAAATACGTTCACATCCAGGTTGGAACAGCCACAAAGCTCTGTGCAATAGTGAAAATAGTCTCCCCTTTAGGTATCAACATGGACTTGGAACATGTAGAAAACTTGTGGGGCTAGACTCTTGACAGACATGACTCGGCAAAGCCATGGCTGTGCAGTGGCTTCCTTTTTTTTTTTTTTTTTTGAGGAAGATCAGCCCTGAGCTAACATCCGCTGCCAATCCTCCTCCTTTTGCTGAGGAAGACTGGCCCTGAGCTAACATCCGTGCCCATCTTCCTCCACTTTATATGTGGGACGCCTACCACAGCATGGCTTGCCAAGCGGTGCCATGTCCGCACCCAGAATCTGAACCAATGAACCCTGGGCCGCCAAAGCAGAATGTCCGCACTTAACTGCTGCACCACCAGGCCAGCCCTGCAGTGGCTTCCTAAGTGGCCTTGGGGAGGGGAATATGAGGATTCATCAGAAACGAGGGGCCCTAGTATTAGCTGATGTTCTTTGGGCTACAAATAAAAACACATGGTTCTCCTTACCTTGTAAGAAAGGGAATATATTGGAATATACTAATTGGAACATACTGGAGCCTTGCTACTCAAGTGTATTCCCTGGACCAACAGCATCAGCATCACTTGAGAGCTGGTTGGAGCTGCAGAATCTCAAACCCCACCTTGGAACCGCCAAACAGTAGTCTTCCTTTTAACAAGACATCCAGGTGACTCACCTGCACGTTAAAGTGAGAAGCCCTGATGTGGGGTAGGGTGGAGTGGGTGTCTCAAGGAGCTGAAAATAGCTGCAGAGACATAGCTGCAAACCAAGCTCTGAGAAATCCAAGAACTTTCTGGATGTGTAAGAGCAGGGGCTCAAGGAACACACAACTGCTCCTGTTTGAGCTCACTATTAATACGACCCAGCACAAGAACTCCCCAGCTCTGGTCTCCGAGGTCAAAATTCCCAGTTCCCAGCCAAGCAGATCCGTTGGTACCCCATCCATGGTCCTCAGCCTGCCCTGGAGACCACCTGCCCACAATTCCCCTATATGTTTATGGCTTCCTCCATCTTCTCTTTGCCCAGAGGAGTTCTCTGGCCACTGCCTCAAGTGGGGCAAGCCAGCAGGTACACAAAGTTCATGCCCCCTGAAATAGCCCTCAAAGAACAAGAGATGGAGCTGGTGGGTAAAAGCCTCAGCTTCCTCACCTCTGAGGGGAGCAGCGTCGTGTTCTACACAGCCTCTTGCCCCTTGCTGTGTCCCAGCAGGGGTGAGCCCCAGGTGACCACGGCAGTAACTCTCTCTCGTGTGGTGTGCTGCAGCCACCTTGTACTGGCTCACAAGAGCCAATTGTGAAGTTTTCAGATATTTCGCAAGCCCAGAGACGTTATTAAAATAAATTGTATTAAAAACAAAGCTAATAAACACTCAAAACTCACTTCCTAATTGCTCTTGAGGTTATTTACGTCTATTATATTTGTACGGTGGAAGTACTGTATAATGGTGTGCAATTATGCATCTCTTCCCAGCTCAACACTCAGTGACGTCTCATTGGTAGCTGGAAAATGGCCATGGTGGGAGTTTCTACATCATGGAAACTGGCAAATGCTGCACATCAGAAGTTTCTTTTCTTGGAGAGCCAATTGTTAAACTTTTATCATTCTTTATTGGCTTTTCTCCTTTCCCCTACTCCCTCAGAATACTTTCTGAGATCACCCTGCAGATAAACTATTTGCACACAAATCTTCGTCTCAGAGTTTGCTTTTGGAGAAATGCAAACTAAAACAATAGGAGAGAAAACTCTGACTGTTCCAGGCTGAAGCTGCTGCTCATCTCTGGATCAATTAGCTACAGCCAGGGAGCTGGGCCTCTTGGCACAGAGCTGGCCACTGAGTACCCACCCTTATAAATGAGTGCAGTTTCCAAGCAATGAAGACTTGTTGGGAGCCCCACAGTAACTGCAAGGGAGGCCTAAAGAAACTCTCGGCCTGGTGAAAATGTACATGAAAGGAGACATTTGAGGGAAAAGAAGCTGATGTGGAATTGAAAGGAATCGAATCTTCTCTACTCAGCAAGGCTTGTGGGTGTCGTGGGTGTGAAACTCAAGGGCTGCAGAGTACTTTAGGTAAGAAGTCAATTTCTAGATCAAATTCTAGAAATTTTGGTCCAACAAAGTAAAGTTTTTAAAATTCTGGATCTAGACATAGGATTGCCAGCTTTTGATTTTGCCAAATAGAACGTGATGAAACAAAACAAACTCCTGTCGTTTCCATTTTAGTGGATATTTTAACCTTTAAAAAGCAGAAATAAATGACACTGACCATAGGATATCTTTTTTTGGGATAAATTTGGCTCCATGGAAGACTTAGAACATTTCCTTTGTATCTCTCACGTTTCCTGTGGCTGGTAAACATGCCTTTAGGAATTGTCACCCATTCCACACTGACTGGGGAAGTCAGTCTTCTGGTCAGGGTCCTAACGGATTTGCAGGATAGAAGGAGAAAGTGTCTCAGGTGAACAAAAATTTAAAAAGGGAATGAGTGATGTGATGGAAGCGATACAGAGGAGACCACACTCTCCGTCTTTCAGGCATTGTTCCCTCTGCTTCCCTCTGTACATCCGTTCTGTCTCTCCCTCTTCCCATTGCCTTCCCCTGTTGACTCATTTTGGAGTTGGCCTGGTTATTTACAACCTCCTGGCCTAAATGTATAGCATGTACTGAGGACTTCCTTCTCAGTATCTGTTAGGGGATAAACTGTGTCCTACAAAAAGATATGGTCAAGTCCAACTGCCATATCTGTGAACATGAGCTTATTTGGATTACGGTCTTTGCAGATACAGTCAAGTTAAGATGAAGTCATTAGGGTGAGCACTAATCCGATATGACCGGTGTGCTTAGAAGAAGAGGAGAAGAAACAGAGACAGATGCACAGAGGGATGACAACGTGAAGACAGACAGGGGGAATGCTATGTGAGGACAGAGGCAGAGTTTGGAGTAATGTACCTACAAGTCAAGGAATGCCAAGGATTGCTGGCAACATCAGGAGCTAAGAAAAATGCACGGAACGGATTCTATCCTAGTGCCTTCAGAGACAGCGCGGCTCTGCTGGCATCTTGATTTTGCACTTCTGGCCTCCAGAACTGTGACAGAATAAATGTGGGTTGTTTTAAGCAACTAAGACTGTGGTACTTTGTTACGGGAGTCCTAGGAAACTAATACAGTATCCTAGCTGAACTTAGTCCCTGAGAGAAGCTGATTGCTTCCCTCTGATCAGATGTCTAACTCTGGTCCAATCAGAGGCCAGCCTAGCTTTGGTTCCCAGCCTGGGTGACTATGAGTGGGGCAGTTATACCTACACGTCTAATAAAGGAAGTGAGTAGGCTAGGACCCACTGGAGAAGGGCCAGCGAGCGTGGCCAGTGGCTTGATGACATAGATGGGGAAGCAGGACTCTTACTCCAATTCCCCATTGGCCTGAAGTTTGACTTCCAGGAGGGCACAACAAACCGCGACAGAAAGTTTGCCATTTCTTCAGCCATGATGAAGGAGTCTTGATATTTTATCATGGAGGAGAGGGAAGATTTCCAGCTTCCACACGGACCACTGAAATAATGTTGGCTAATCCTGCCTTATTTTAGCAAAATATCTTAATTTCTCCCTGCCAGGCTTTCTTGCAAGATATGATTCCACGGGAGAAGAAACACTGTTTGGTTAGTGAACTAGCTACTCCAAGGCACAAGTAAGCCAGACAAAATGGGCTATTCACAAAATTATTAATCTGGGCCCTTTATGGCAACAGGCAGGATAGAAATTAAAAAAAAAAAAGCCCACATCAACACCCCAAAGATGTGGTGTGTGGTGTTTTGTGTTTCCATAATCAGATTGAAACAGCTGAAATGGGAAAAATCTTTTTCTGGGGCTTTTTTGCCATTCTTGGAATTCCTCCACATGGTGGAGCTGGGAAAGGAGGCCTCGTGACATGCATAGCCAAGTTATGAATCATTCCCCCTAAATAAAGAAAGAAAACCTAAGTTTGAGCTAGACCAGTAAATCCATTATTTTTCAATGTAGGAGCTGTGGTGTGCCGGTAAATAGCCAACAACCAACCCTCCAGGGGGAAAGGCCCTTATTTGCAGCATTTGCTGGTTTCTGACTCCCACCTCAGCTATTTTCAAGTCCCCAACCTGAGGTGAACCTGAGGACAGTGAACTGGAAGTTGGGAGGAGATGTGCACAGCCCACACGCGAGCCAGCTCCTGCACGCTATTGCTCAGGAATTTATTTTAATAGTTGTATGACATCTGCAGAGAACTTAAAAAAATTTGTTTTCTTTATACCAGGTGCTTTACATAAGAACTCCTTCATAGTTGACATTCTTTTTTAATCCTTACACTCGATGAGGTAGATACTATCAGTTTTATAGGCCATAAAATTGAAAGCCTAAGAGAATGAGTGGTTTGTAAAGCCAGACAGCGGAACTGAACTAGATTGAGTTATCTAACCCAATGGCCTTTGTTTCCTTTTCTGCAAAGTGGGTTAACAACAGTACCTCAAAGATGGTTGGGAGGATTTAATAAGATAACGCACATAAAATTCTTAGCATATTGCCTGGTAAGCAGTTATTCTCTATTTCAAATGCAATAAATATTCATTGTAGAACATTAGAAAGCACCAACATGAAAAACAGAAGAAGGGCCGGCCGGTGGTGCAGCGGTTGAGTGCGCACGTTCCGCCTGGTCAGCCCAGGGTTCCCCCGTTGGGATCCCGGGTGCAGACACGGCACCACTTGGCAAGCCACACTGTGGCAGGCATCCCACATATAAAGTAGAGGAAGATGGGCACGGATTTTAGCTCAGGGCCAGTCTTCCTCAGCAAAAAGAGGAGGATTGGCAGCAGTAGCTCAGGGCTAATCTTCCTCAAAAAAAAAAAAAAAAAAGAAAAGAAAAGAAAAACAGAAGAAAATTTAAAATAGTCCTCACTGCTAAGAATCTTGGTGCAGAATTCTGATTCTAGCTTAACGTGACTCATGAAGGGCGGTCTGAACACACGAAATACTTTTTCAGTGAAGAAGCATTGGAGCAATTGTTGAGTGCAATTCTGTTCAGGTCATGATGGAAGCTTAGGCTGCATACCGACACAGGCAAATTACTTTTAAAAATAAATTAGAGCAGAATAATAATGTCATTGTTACTCAAGTGTGCTATGATGTTCTCTCTGGAGTGGGAGTCCTAAAAAAGGAGATGCAGCCAAGGCACAGGGCATTTAATAACCATGCATGGGAAACCCACGGGGACACATGGTGTCGGCAAAGTATACCCCTCATGAATGTTGCAAGAGAGATAAGGAGAGAGCTGAGTCAGAGAAATTCAGAGTTAGGAAGAGCTCAAGTGTTTCTTCCAAGCCCAGTCAGCGGTAAGAGCTCCCTGGAGCACTGCCTTGAACAGGCAGTGGGGCCTCCCCTCTGGGGGGTGAAGCAGGGTTACGTGTGCACCACACCCATCATGGACAGAGGAAGTGGAGTGGTGGTTTGCACGCCCAGTGTTTGCTATCTTCCATAGAATGTTCTCTATCTGATTTGACTGAGGATTTCCAGTGGAAACAAGAAGTGATATTTTTTTTTTGTCCTGAAAATTTCCCATACTTTTGTTTCGTTTTTGTTTCCTTTGTTACCATAATTCAGTATTTAGAAGATGGGCTTGTAGTCTAGTTTGCTTGTAGATGAAAAATCTTTTCTATCGTTCTCAGGCATGATCAAAAATTAACACACATTCACATGGAATATTTGAAAAACTGAGAAAAACACAAAACAGCAACAACTTCACATATCCCCAATACCTTTTCATGCATTCCTTTAAAAAAATGCTATAGCAACATATATCTCTATAAATATACACATATATCAATATATACTTTTTTAAAAAGTGGGTTCATACGATACACTCTATCATCTGCTTTTTTTACTTAATAAACTGTCAACATCTTTTCAAATGGGTATGTAAGGAGTAACCACATTCTTTTAGCAGCTATGTATATCGTGAGTAAAGAAATAAGCCTCATTTATGTAACCATTGCCAAATTTCCCATTGGGGGGTGTTTACATTGTTTCTACTTTTTAATTTTGTTGTTGTTGCTGGGGTTTTTTGGTCAATTTCGAGCTATGCTACATGAATATTCCTGGTATATCTTTATGTGCTTGTATTAGCATTTCTGTAAATATACATTTCTAGAAGTACAATTTCTGGGTTGAAAGTTATGCACTTAAATTTTTCATAGCTATGTTCCAAATATTCTCCAAAAAATTGTTATCAATGAACACTCTTAGGATTAATGGGCCAGATTATTCATTTCCTCACATCCTTCTAAAACCGGCTGGTACAAATCCTTGCTTTTATCACTGATAAGCTTCTGTGGTTTTCTCCTTGTCAAGAATTCTTGGAAACCCAGGAGGCGGCAGGCCACAGAACTAGGGAAATGGTGGAGCTGATTGATCTGTCGGCTGCTAGGAGAGGTCTTTGGACAAGGAGCCAAAGGGGACCATCCCGGGATCTGGACAGGAGGAGACTCATGCCCTCCTTCAGACTTGAAGGACCAGAGGATTGCATACAGTGTAAGCCTGCTGTGGCCTAGTGTGGTATAGTAAACAAGATGGTAGATCCCTTCATTTTGGCTCAGGGCAGCATCCTTTGTACTAGAAACCGGATGGGAAGGAGTTTCATCTCTAAGAGTAGTTCAATGCTCAGCCCTGTGCCAATTTAAATAATCATGTGAGATTAGTGATTCATGATTCCGCTACTAAAGATTAGGTGATCCTGCAGGTGGCTGATCTAATTAGCAGAGAGGGTGGGCTTTAGAAGTCAATCCTTTATTTCCTTAGGCAAAAGAATTTATCAAGTCCATTTTAGAAGCATTCTTCCAGATACTGGGACTTCAAAATAGAAATAAGATAAGATTCACAACTTCAAGGCATTCACAATCTAGTTGAGGAAGGCAGAGAAAATTGAAAACCAGAAACCATTACCTCCCATAGAGTTCAGTCCAGACGCAATGGCCACTTGCCCATGCAAATTTACCCACGTAAGTTTTTGTCATACCCACAAAGGAAGAACTAAGAAAAAGGGAGGAGGATGTTTGCAAGGAAATGATTCAAAGATGAGTTGCAAATCACTGGGTTGCTTCTTGGAGCTAACTTCACAGTGGTTCAAGTGGGTGGGCGGGTGGCCAGTGGAGAGGGGTCTTCTAGGGCAGATCTTCTCAAACTGCGTTCACATGAGTTTCTAGAGATCTCGTTAAAATGCAGATTCTAATTTAACAGGTCTGGAATGAGGCGCAAGATTCAGCCTTTCTGACAAACTGCCAGGGAGTGTCAGTGCTGCTGGTTCAAGGACCACACATTGAATGGCAAAGTTCTAAGTTAAGGAGGCCCTAAATCCTTTAGTGTGGCTGAGAAGGAAGCTGAGTGGCTTGGGTCAGAGATAAAACTTGAGAGGCAGGAGGGAGCCAGCTAAAGAATAATTATCTAATTATGAAGAGCCTTTGGGAAACTAAAAAGAGGAGTGATTAATTGGGGAAGGTGGTGGAATCTAACCCAAAGAGGCAGGCTGTGGAGGATGTCTCCTGCCTACCTCCTTCTCCCTCCTCCCATCCTTCTCCTTTCTCCTCCCTTCTCACTTCCTCTTTCTCCCTCTCTCTCCTCTTCCACGTCCTCCTCCTCCTTCTTCTCCTCCTCATCTTACATTTAGTCCATAAAAGTGGAGAATTATTTGAAGCAAGCAAGGGGGAAAACTTATAAAACTACAGATTCAGGGGCCGGCCCCATGGCCAAGTGGTTAAGTTCGCACACTCCGCTTCGGCGGCCCAGGGTTTCACCAGTTCGGATCCCAGGCATGGACATGGCACTGCTCATCAAGCCACGCTGAGGCGGCACCCCACATGCCACAACTAGAAGGACCCACAACTAAAATATACAACTGTGTACTAGGGGGCTTTGGGGAGAAAAAGGAAAAATAAAATCTTTCAAACTATAGATTCATAATATAGTTTATGACATGAACTTGGCATATAGAACACTGACAACATAAACCAATACTATTTAAAAAGAGAGGTTGTCCTGAGGGCATTGTGGTTTGCCTGGGTTTGGCGTACTGTGGAATCAGCACTATTTTGAAGACAAAAAGAGATTTCTGGCTATTACAGGATTCTTAGGTCTCTGAATTCCTTTCCAAGATGAGCTTTGATTCCTACAAAAAGAATTTTGGCTGTTTGCCTTACACAACAGGTCCCTGCTTTGGCCGTAATTCTATAGTTTGAATCATGAATTGGTGACTTGACAGTGGCTTCTCTGGACTGTGATCTGGGACCCAAGGAAATAATCATTGATTTCAATGACAAGTTTTATGAGATTGTGATGCCATTTTCCTACAGAACTTTTCTGTAATAAATGCCCTACCTGGAACTTCTCTCCCCAAACCCAGTAATATAAATATCTCCAAAGCAACTAATTAGTTGAATTTTTCAGTGCTCATTTCTACAGTTGCCTGGGTAATAAAATAACTTGGGAGAGTTTCCACTTCTGATGGGCTTTGGTTGAGTATACACACTGTACTTTAGTCCTCTAACCATGAATCATAGATATAATGTTTGTATTGAATAAAGGAAGGCCACTTACTCAGATTTCAAAAAAAAAAAGGCTAGTAGTTAGTTAAATCTGGAGAAAAAAAGATGAGCTCAGAATTCTAACTGCCATCACTTTCATAGGTCCTTGGGGTTTTCTCCTTTTCTTTATGAAAAAATTTTTTTTTTTCTGCTTTATTTCCCAACCTCCCCCTCCCCTCCCCTCCCCGCCCCGCCCCGCCCCGCCCCGCCCCGCCCCGCCCCGCCCCTCCCCGGTACATAGTTGAATATCTCAGTTGCAGGTCCTTCTAGTTGTGGGATGTGGGACGCCGCCTCAACGTGGCCTGATGAGCGGTGCCATGTCCGTGCCCAGGATCCGAACCCTGGGCCGCCACAGCGGAGCGCGCGAACTTAACCACGCGGCCACGGAGCCGGCCCCTTTTATGAAAATATTTTGATTGCTTTTATTTTTATGTCAGTATTTTCATGTATAGTCCCATTAATTGATTGCATGGTCATGCTGATGAATCTGAAATGGTTTGGATGATTCCCGCCCTCTCTCCGTGCCTCTTGAACTGGGACTTAAATTTGCTCAGGAGAATGCAGTAAGGAACATTAGCCACGGGATCCACCTATTTTCATGAAAGAAAGACAGGTTCCCTGTAACCCAGGAGGACTAGGATCATCAGGAGCTTGTTTTGTTGTCCTGGAATCCAAACTCAGAGGCCTATCTGGGCCGGGCAGGACATATGAAATGTATAACTAGGACAAGGGGTGAGTAACAGGGTGTGGTGGGATCTGTGTTCAGTTAGGGTGTTCATTCAAAATTAAATTTAAAAAAATTCACTGTGTGGGCCCATGTCCATGGCTGTGGGTCAGATCCGTTATCTGACTAAATGTCACTGTTGATAATGAGAGCAGGACAATGTGACATGGGCGCAAGGGGAGGCCATGTAACGGGACCCACAGTAGTTGACTCCCTGCTTCTCCAATGGGTAGACAGCATTGTTATTATTAAATATCAACATCTAGAATTGACAAACTTACTTAATACTTTTTCCTGAAATTTGGGTGATTCCTTTTTTTTTTTCCCAATGATTTCTATAAGAATGTTTATACCCGCTATGTGCCAGGCACTATGCTGGTATGCAAAGATCAATAATACACAGCTGTTGCCCTTGAGGACCTGCTTATAGGAGAGCAAAATAGAGATCAAACAGATAAAAGCAATGAAGTGTCAGTCCTCACTCTCCTTTTCGTTTTATAGGTAAAATAACAAAGGTATGGTGTAAGCCAGCAAGCTGAGAGTAGAACAGACAGCAGAATCATTTCCTCTAATCTCCCCGTCTGAGTCATTCACGTAAGAAATGCGCCACCAATGCCAAGAGCCTCTGCCTTGCTGACTTCCCAGCTCTCTGTGGCCCGCTGCCAGCCTGGAGTGAGCAGCTGGGTTGTGAGCCTAGTATGCGGTAACAGTGCTGTTAAAGTCCTTTTGTTCAGAATAAGGATATGCCCTGAAAACAGCAGCTCATTCTGCGGATAGTCATCAGTACTCTCAGTGAAATGATAGCCAGTCAATTGCTGAACCATTTGAGCAGTAAAGGGAGTTCCCTCGGGGAATCTATTTTAATGCAGAACGCACAAGACTGAGAAGCATTGGGAAAGCCAAAAATAATGGTAAGTGGAACAGGTTGAAAACAAAATAGCTCAGTTCAGCATTTTCTGATACAACTTGTGCTTCCTAGTTTTATAAGGTCTTGACTCTTAAAGAGTCCATAGGACAGATGCCTTTCAGAGTTGCAATTATGTTAAATTATGTTACACGTGGTAATTTTTCTTTTCCTTTTCTTTTATCATGTATTTTTATTAATATACCTATGAGAGTTCACAGAAAAATATGACTGCGGTAATTTTTCTTTAGAGACTGCGTCATGATATCAGTTTCACCAGCATACCAGTCATTTACAAACAGCATCTCACCACTCTAAACATGAAAATTTGAACTAACACCTGTACGGGGTTAGATGTCCACAAATGCCTGATTTACGATGAAAAGTTACCTTAGTCAAAATCAAATGGAAGATTTGCCCAATCAGTTATGAAAAAGGGTTATTCTACTCTTCCTTTTTGTGGAGAAGGAGACTATACATAGTAATTGACCAGTCTTTCTAGATTATTCTTCCATCAAATAAAAAAAATTTTTTGAAGCTCTCCCTTTTTGATTATATAGATTTAAAATATGGGGAAGGAAATCTAATGGGTAAATAACTGTACATTATCTATCATCTACCTATTTATCTATCTATCTATGCAATTAGTTTAATTGCCACAATTCTGTAAGTTAGAGTGGGTATTACCTTATTTCATCCATTCCAAGGTCCTCCTTTTAAAATTAACCCCTCTGAAATCATTGATAGCCAGGCAGAAGTCCTGACATACCTGTCATCCCCTGGGCACACTTGAATGTGGCTCTTTTTCCTGGTGGCACGACCAATGGCTGCAACTCCTGGGTGTTTCAGTGAACAAACCGTTTGAGGACCATTCGAGTATGGATTAGGAGTCCTGGCTGTCGTCTGTAGACATTTGTCGATACCTTCTCTTAGGATCAAAAATAGCAATGGCATCAAAACTTGCCCAATGGGTATCAGTGGCTTGGAGAAAATCTCGGGGATAATATCTGAGCACTTAAAAAAAATGCTGCATCAGTAATGTTATTGAATAATATTGTTTAGAAAAACAAGGACACTGCAATGTTTTTACAGTTGAACTACAAATGTGAAGAAGTTTAAGGAATACCTAAACAATTTATCTCACTTATATTTTCCTTTCCATGTATGCACAAGAATGATAAATAATAAAATTTATGTCTAAATAGGTGTAAAAGAACACTTTCAATAAGTAAAATGAGACATTATTTTATTTTATTTTATTTTTGAGGAAGATTAACCCTGAGCTAACATCTGCCGCAATCCTCCTCTTTTCTTGCTGAGGAAGACTGGCCCTGAGGTAACATCCATGCCTATCCTCCTCCACTTTATATGTGGGATGCCTACTACAGCATGGTTTGCCAAGTGGTGCCATGTCTGCACCTGGGATCCGAACTGGCGATCCCCGGGCCACCAAAGTGGAATGTGCAAACTTAACCACTGCACCACTGGGCTGGCCCCAAGACATTATTTTTTATTTTATTTTATTTTTTAGGAAGATTAGCCCTGAGCTAACATCTGCTGCCAATCCTCCTCTTTTTTTGATGAGGAAGACTGGCCCTGAGCTAACATCTGCGCCCATTTTCCTCTACTTTATATGTGGGACGCCTGCCACAGCGTGGCCTGACAAGCAGTGCATAGGTCCGCACCAGGGATCTGAACTGGCAAACCCAGACCGCCGAAGCAGACCATGCGAACTTAATCATTGTGCCAGTGACTGGCCCCAAAATGAAACATTCTAAGTTATAAGAAAGGATTATGACACAGTTTAAAGGGCAGCATTTTTTTATTTTTAGCATTATTTTACAATCAACTTAGATTTGATGAAATGGATAGTTCCTGCATAGAACTGAGGTTCCGAGAAGGTCTGCATCCTTCTCTGAGGGAGGGAGGTAAGCATCAGGGAGCAGCAGGTACTGTGTTAGGTGCTGGGTGCCTTCTCAAACTTCATCTGAAATAACCTTTGTGATGTTTAAATTCCTACTTCGCGATGAAAAACAGGTCAAGGAAGACATTCTGATCTTACCAGTCGAATCTTTCCTGCTCCAGACATTCTGATCCTATGATGCATTTGAGAGCTTGGAAAGCAAGACAATCCTTCCTCAGTATTTGTGGTGGCTTAGTTCCAGGTCACCACGAGGATACCCAAATTCGTGGAAGCTCAAGCCCCTCAGTCGGCCCTCCCTATTCTCAGGTTCCACATCATCCGCAGATTCAACCAACTGTGGATGGTAAACGATCCACGACTGACCACAGAACCATGGTTATGGAAGGCCAACTGTACACCTGCAGCCAATTTGAAGCTGGTTTAAAGGTTCATATTTGAGGCAGCTAAATAGCTTTGGAAGTCAGCAATTTCCTTGGTTTTCTCCATATAGAATTGATCTTTATATGAAAGAAAAATCAATAGCAAAAACTAAACTGGAACAATTTTGTCACCTATAGGAGAATAAGTAGTTATTACTATAATTTGAGAAATTCTTCATGGACTCATGCAGAGGGAATGAAGGCATGGGTACCACCTGTGAGGAGCAGGGCCACCAGTGAGGTGGATGAAACACAGACAACTGATAGCGTTTTGAGTCTGATAAAAGTATTCTGACAGTAGAAAAATTGTGGACTATCTTAGGAGAATACTCTCAATATTTCCATGGATTGACCAAGATATTAATGCAAAAGATCAGTCTTTTATCCATGTCATGATGAATATTTCTGGGAGAAGAGTCAACACAAAGCAAAGCTGATAAAACTTAAAACTGCCAAGATAAAATGTGCTATTATCTAAATACTGTTGGAAGAATCAATACTCTGTGACAAAATATAGACCTGCAAAATTAGACTAGGTAAAATAATGGCCAGAAAAGGAAACTCTTAATGGTCGAAGCTATGATGAGTTACAAAAAAATTGGTATCAACATAAAGCAATTTTTTATGGTAAAATGTACATGAAAAACTTGAATCCAATAAAAATAATTTCAGTAAAATGAAAATGGGACAAATTAGCAACAGCTTAACTGTACCTTCTAGAAAAAATAAGAAATTAAATGGGCTCAATAGAGTTTTCTCCAGAAATAAAGTCTCCACATTCGACAAGAGCAGTAAGAATTTTACCAAAGATTTGTACTCAAAATGTCACAGACAGTGAGGAGCATATTTCAAGTCTAGGTCTGGTTCCTAAGTCTAAAGCTTTTTACATCAATGTCATTATCACCGATAAATAAACGAAAAGCAATAGGATATATTGGAGTATATGAGAAAGCCACGTGGTTTAAAACTAATTTGTCCTGACTCTGTTTTTCCAAAAGGGCCTGATGTGGCCTGCTGAGCATGCATTGTATATCTGCTTTAAACATTTACAATGTCCCGAAGACAAGAATGATGTTCTTAAAGATAGGGATGTATCTTCCACCATAGGAGCATTTCCTTAAGGATAAGCATCTCTTCCTAGAAACTAAGAATTAATTACCAGCCTGCTGTGCTCACCTTGTGAGCACTAATCTGCTGTGCTAGCAAAATCTGCTGTGACTATTGTAAAAGGCACATTCCTATCATATGTTTGCTCTTTGTTCCAAGATGGTATACAGCCACTCTGTACACTCCACTTCTTTTGTGCCCTTCCTTCCTTGGAGAAAGAAGGCCCCAGGCTATAGTCCTCAGATCTGGCTCATAATAAACTCACCCCAATTTTGATTTATAAAGTGATTATGGATTATTCGGGTTGACATCACCATTAAAAAACTTAAGGTATAAAGTGAGATCATGCAGCACTGATTTCAGACAAATGAGATAACATATTTCATTACCTAATCAAATCAAGTTAAATATTTTGTAAAATTCAATACATATGGAACCTTTCGGAAATAATGAGGTAAGACCTAAAGCAATCTTATTAACCATGTTTTTGAAAACTTATAACATTCCATAGATGTGGCAGGAGGAAGGGATGTATTGTCTATATTCTACTTCATATCCCAAAGAATGGGGTGTGTAAGTTGTCATCTAAAAATGTTGCATTATTAAAGAGTTTCTAAGCAAGGTTGTGTAAAATGGCATCTCCAGGAGTCATTTCTTCCCCTGTGTGGGTCCAGGTTTCTCTCTTCTTGTTATTTTTCCAATTATCTAATGCTGCTGGCTTGTTTCGTATCTTCTAGAAATTCCTCAATTTCTAGCCCACTGATGGTATCTTTCGAATATACATAATTCTTCTGCCATTTCAACAGGATTTAGGGGAGGATCATGGATTGGGTCCATCAACTTGAACTATGAACATTAAGCAAGTAATAGCTTGACTAAGTGGTGATTACAGGAAAATAAAGATCTATTATAAACATTTAAAGGAAGCAAATGGGTACAAAAGAAATCCATCACTGAAGTATGACTAACAGCAGACAAGCAAAATAAACACCAAGCTGTTAGGAAATGTGCAATAGCAGACTTTAGCAAACAATGGTCAACAATTAGGAGGAAATTTTAATTCTTTAAGAAATTTGGGATTAAAACGAGTGCCATCAGAAACCACTGCATCCTCTGCCCAGCACATAGCAGGCACTTAATAATTATTTATTAACTGAATAGATGACATTGTCAGAAATACCCTGGGGTCTAATCTAAGCTCAAATATCAAATGCAGTCGTGAAAAATCCAATTTATAAATTAGAAGCTCTTTCTAAAGCTAGAGCTTATCTAATTTAAATGCCTTAGGGCCATTCCAACCAACTTGCAACTCCAGCTATCTCTTATTGCGAGAGTCCTTCAACATTTACTAAAAAGGTGGTTCTTTTTAAATCTTCAATGTCTCACTTGATCTAAGTGAAATCTGATCATTTTATATTAGAGGTTAACCTCTGGCCTTGATGCTGGAAAGGTAACAGTTTAAGTTAGGTAAATGGCAAATGCTGATTAATTTTTCTAAGACCATAAAAGTAGAGAAAAAACTGCACCTTTTTTTCTGGGAGGGCGGATTTTTCAGAAAATAAGATTACAACTTTTGCAAAGAGGGGTTTTCTGGCTTTCAGAAAAGTTCCTTCAAACTTTAATTTGCATACAAATAACTTGAGCATCTTGTTAAATGCAGATTTGACTAAGCAGGTCTGGGATCGTCCTCAAAGTGCAATTTTTTGTGTTTTTCTTTTTGGAACTCGAGCCACAGAGATTTTAATGAACGATTTTCAAATGAAGGGAGAACTTGAAGTAAAATATGCATTTCTATGAAAAGAAAATCTAAACCTATTTGTAACCTTGACAAATTATTTTTTTCTTATTGCTGAGACAGAAAATTAAAAAATCTACAATTTGAAAATTTTTCCTCTACCCCAGGAAGGTAGCTTTTTAAAAATTTTGAGGTAACATTGGTTTATAACATTACATAAATTTCAGGCCTACAGCATTGTATTTCGCTTTCTGTGTAGACATCATATTCACCACCCAAAGACTACTTATGATCCATCATCCTACACA
Organism: Equus quagga; assembly: GCF_021613505.1. Classification (NCBI taxonomy): domain Eukaryota; kingdom Metazoa; phylum Chordata; class Mammalia; order Perissodactyla; family Equidae; genus Equus; species Equus quagga. The sequence goes on from NC_060278.1 coordinate 79,608,259, forward strand.
TGTGCCCTGTTACCCCTCTCGCCTTCCTCCCTCTCCCGCTCCCCTTCTGGTAACCACCAATCTAATCTCTCTATCTATCAAAGTGCCACTCTGACAGCTCCCAGGTGATGCTGCTGGCCGGTATACCTTTGCGTAGCAAAGTTATAACCTCTCAACCATCTTAGATCACTTAATCCTCGTTTCCAACTTTAAAGACCTTGTCCAAGCGTGCTCCTTGTTTTCTAAACGAAAGAAAGTTTCCAGCAAACATTAGGCCTGCTAATTTCCCTCACTTTCGAATGGGAAAAAACGTGATTCAGAATTGCAGTTCCAGCCTGCACACTTGGTTGTCCTAAGGTGTCATTACGGACTCAGGGACGCGTCTGTGACCCCATGCCAGGTGTCCCGGGCGCCGCCGCCCGCTGCGGCTGCGGGACAGCGGGCAACGCGGACCGGACCGCGAGACCCCAGGAGATGCGCGGCCGCTCCTGTCTCCGACGCGGTCCCTCTCCAGGACGCGCTGGGCCGCCCCCTGCGCGCGGCCGCCGATTGGCCGGGACGGCGCCGGGCGTGACGTCAGGCCCCGCCCCGCCGCCCTCCGGCCCCGCCCCGCGGGCTGGCCTGGCGGTTTGGTCTGGAGCAGCTGAAACCGGTTTGAGCGGAGCCGCTTCCTGCTGCTCGGCGCCGCCGCGGGCCGCCGTGGGGAGCGCTGGCGAGGCGCGACGGCTGGCTCCTGGCACCTCGGCCCGCGGCCCTCGCTCTCGGGCGCGGCGGCGGCGCGGACCCGCGGCCCCGGCAGGTGAGGCAGGCGGGCCTGGCGCCGGGTGCGGGGGCCTCGGCGGCCGCTCACGTGGGTCCGAGCTGTCAGGGCGGCGCGGCCGGGGGACGGGGCGGGCGGGCCCGGCGGCAGGGCGGAGGGCCGGGCAGGGTCCCCCAGCCCGGGCGGGCAGTGCCGGGCGGGGAGACAGCGGCCTGGACGTTCGCTGCGGTAAGTCCGTGGGGAGCACCTATTGATTCGGCTCTTATTGTCTGCTGTCGCGGCTCCCCTCTGAAAAATGTGTAAAGTATTATCGATACGCCCGCGTGCACGGAGCGCGGGACCACCACGAGGACGCGGAGTTGCAGCGCGAAAGATACACACGGGCAGCTGAAGTCTGTGTACCCCGAGCCCGCCGCCGCTCTCCATCTCTATAAGTAATTCATAGTGTTTTGACAACTGCTTATTTTCTGAAATTACTAACCACGTAGTCTGGGGCATGCTTGTATAATGCAGTTATTCCAAGAAACCCAAGTGCCTTACTCTCCTAGGAAAAGGTTCCAGGAATAGACATCAGTGCCCTCGATAAAATTTTGAAACAGCTGCCTCCTCCTCTCCAAAGCTCTACTTTTTTCAAAGCTCTTCAGTTTGCTTCGATGACTTCTGGGAGAAAGCCTTAAACGGGTGCTTCATCAGCCCCCTCTTTATAACCTCTGCCGGTTATAAAGAAAATCAGGCATGAAATTGGAGACATTCTCTTTCACCTTGAGGCAGCTGTCGAATCGGAGGTAGCACCAACGCAGAGGAACTGGTCGAACCCAGGAGGATGTTTGGACCTGATCTTCATCTTCTGCCGTCACCCTCCGCCCTCCCTTTTTTTCTGCCCAAGCCCTACTCACTACTCTACCCCTTCATGTTTCTCCGTCTTGCTACATTTCTGACAGTCGTGACTTAGCTAAGAAGTAAATACAAGCTATCAGTCCTTTCTCTAACTCCTAACATTCTGGATACAAGTAACAAGATAAAGCAAACAGGTAAAACTGCATGGAGGGCCCACTGCATTCTTGACCTGAGAACTAGGGAGAACCAATATTGTAGACACAGTAAGACTTGGGAAAGTTGGGCTTAGAGAAGTAATGACCACCAAAGAAATCTCACGGTGGCAGAGTAAAATTTGATATGTACAAAAAGTAGGTTGATGAATCAAATCTTTGTGTATAACGTAACCAGGAAAAATAGAAGAAAATAATATCAAGATAAGATGAAATGGAAAACATTTGGAAAAATTTTACTTTATTGTTTAAAAAATTGATCAAGGAATTAACTTGGCTTAATGAAATCTCCAGAAATGCTTGCTTAATAAAAACCCAATCATGTCTGTATACGTTTGATTAAAATATTGGCTTAACATATACTAGGGTCAGCATAGTGGGGTCATAATGATCCTCCAGCAGGCTGAACAGAAATTAACTCAGGAAAATTTAGGCATTTCATATATTCCTTTCTTACAGCTGGTTATGAGCATCAAAGCTGTTGGAGGCTAGGAAAGAGCAAGGAGAGTTGGAAACAGCCGTTTTCTTTGAAAAAATTTGAAGGAAAACAGTGAGAGATGTTCTTTTTGGCCAGAAAAAAAACATTTTGGCTAAAAATATCCATGACTTCAATTTAGCTCTAAACTAAATGTTCCTGTACCTTGGTTTGCTTAAATCTCGCTTTTGTTCCCCAGCTTGGTAAACCAGTAAGGCCATGTGTTGGAATAATTTATTTCACAAAAAGAACAGAGTAGAATTTGTTTTACCGGGTAGTGTAAACTCTGAAATATTTTTTAAATGTAAATTACAATGTCATGTTTTGGCTAATTGCTTGAGTCTAAAAAAGTGTTAAAATAGTGTCAAATGCTACTCAAAAATCTCAGATGAGCATGCTGTTTAATATTTATCTTCAAAAAGCAAAAAATGGAGCTTATGTTTAAAAATAAAACAACCAAAAACCTGTCTCAGGAAGCGTAGCCTGTACATGACGTAATAGGTGAGTTGGTGAAATTGCATATACAGTCAGTTTACATACATAAAAATGACTAGCATTTTTCATCTTACTCTTGCTCTGTGTGTGTCTGGAAGACCTCCCCTGCCCAAGTTGGGATTTTTTTTTTGCTTCTTTAGAAGAAGAGGAAGTGGTATTGGGTATGTAAATTTTGCCTTCTACAGCAGAACAGAACAGTGTTTTGTCACTACTGTTTGGTGGCAACTGGGTGCCAAAATTGTGCGCTTCAATCTTGCACCAGAATTTTGACCTCTCTCCACCATCAAGTAGACTGCTGTAGGAGCAGCTCTGCAGGCTTTTATTGGTATGGTATTAAATTGGGGGAGAGGGGTGGAAATTAAACTAGATTCTGTGACTTTTGGCAATCTGGGGAAGGTGATGCTTTGTTGACATCTGAGGAGGTTTTAGGGGATATTTTTGTGCTTGCGTATATAGCTTTGTATAGTACATTTACTGCAGCTGTTTACAGGCAAGTTACTGTACCGCTCTTTCAAGCAACCTTAAGAATGAACGCCTCGATTTTATTAATCAATTGATTTCCCTTTTATTAAATTTATGTTTCCCATTTAATGCAGTAGAAGTTGAGTTAATTTTATACCAGCTGTTGATGTTAATACATAGGAATAATTACATCAGATTTCCCTAAAATTGGTTAGTTTTTTAAAATGGACAAATAGTTGAGTACCAAGTATTAATTATGTAGATGAGATTGTCCTTAGTTGAGAACTGTGGCAGTAAACACTGGGTGAAAGTACGAGCTATAGGTTGAGATTAACTGAAGCTGGTTATTCACCAGTTTTGCTGGATGATGGGGCTTTTTGCTGTGTCTCAGAATTAACTCAATAACTAAAAGCCAAGCTTTTTTGCTAGCCTTAAGGTTTCTCTTGATATAATATAGATAAATGTAAGATTGCCGTGCTTCAGTGAACTGTTTTACTTATTAGACGAAATATTTGTACTCTTAGGGTTATACTCAGATTCATATCAGATGTCTTGTTAAAAGACAACTATTAAGATGTTTGGATAATGATAGGTTAATGGGAGGGTAACAATCCAAAGCTATTTTTAGATTTAGACCTTTATTTGTCAGTGCTAGAACTGGATGTATATACTTTAAATAGATCATGTTTACTCTTAGACACAGAAAGTAGATTAAGGTGTCTTAGAAGTGATTTTGATCAAGGACAGGTTTTCTCCAGTACAGTCTTGGGTTTTCTAACTGAAATGATAGAGTTGCCAAATAGGGAATTCTTTATCCAAGTGACATGAAACCACATTGACTGGTGGTCTTGCTTAATATATATATTCAACGTTTATATTTTATAATCGATGTAAGTGGGATGATACGTAGTTTAGAGCTAACAGTGAGCCTGGACTCTGGATCCTCATAGCAGCCCCCTGTGGGTAGATATTCCAGATCAGGTTTCTCAGCCTCAGCCCGATTCATATTTGGAGCTGCACAGTTATTTGTGGAGAGCTGTTCTGTGCGTTGTGTGGTGTTTAGCAACGCTTTTGGCCCCTACTCCATAGATGTCAGGAGCCTCGCCCCCAATTGTGACAACAGAAATGTCTCCTGACATTGCCGACTATCCCTTGGAGGGCAAAATTGCCTCCAGTGAGAACTCCTCCTATAGATCTATCTGCCTTGACTCAGAAGTGTGGTTAACTGGGTATTAGTCTTCATTAAATGACGTTTGTAGAGTTGTGCATATGTTCATGGGAGGGGAAGGGAGCAGAAGGAAATAAAGGAATGAATAGTTATGAAAAGTACTTTAGGATTTTTTTTAAATGAATGTATGAATGCAAATAAAATTTAAGTTGGTAAATTAATGGAAATGATACAGAGTAAAGACATGATTGGAATTCTTTTGAAAACATTGGTGGATTGGCATGCAAAAGTTTTTTGGGGGTATTGGAGAAGTTATGTAGAATATGATGTAACCTCTTGTGGAGTATGTGTTCTTTCTATATTTAAATTATATGACCTTGAGAATTGACACACATATATATATTTTTTTTAAAGATTGGCACCTGAACTAACAACTGTTGCCAATCTTCTTTTTTTTCTTCTTTTTTCCTTTTTTTTCTGCTTTTTCTCCCCAAATCCCCCCAGTACATAGTTGTATATTTTAGTTGTGGGTCCTTCTAGTTGTGGCATGTGGGACACTGCCTCAACGTGGTCTGACGAGCGGTGCCATGTCCGCGCCCAGGCTCCCCACCGGCGAAACCTGGGGCCGCCAAAGCGGGGCGTGCGAACTTAACCACTCGGCTATGGGGCCGGCCCCCTTAATGTATATTTTTAAAAATAATTTATTTCCTATCTTCCCTTAGGTACTTAAATTAGGGGATGGTAAACAGGCTGGTTTGGCTGGTAAAAACAGGAAAGAAATGAAAAGTCAACTAGAGAGAAAATGTGGATAAGTGGTCAAGGACATCACAGGCTTAGGGGTTTAGATTTCTACAAGTAACCAAAATGATTCTAAGCTGAGGACATGAGGAAGAATATTCTAATTGATAAAATGTGTTATTAGGGAGAGATTTTGAAGCCAAAGTAGAGGGAGAAGACTTAGGGTTTTGAGTGAAGTTCAAACTTTAGAAAGAAAGGCATGTATATAAGATCAATTAGAATCACAGGATTTGGTAATAGATTGCAGAGTTGAGACTCTAAATTCGAGTCTACAGAACTGAGTAGTGATGGTCCTGTGGTCAATTAAGAGTAAATCTGGGAAGAGTGATTTATGGGCGAATGGTTTTTGAGTCATTACATTACTTTAGAAGCACATTCTCAAACTGTTGCAGAACACAGCTAGTTTGTTTCAGTGGATGGTGCTTAAGTTCTTTGAGTGTTTTCTTGTTATGAAAGTTGAAACCTTTTGTGTGTGTGTGAGGAAGATTGGATCTGAGCCAATATTCCTCTAGTTTTTGTATGTGGGATGCTGCCACAGCATGGCTTGATGAATGGTGCATGGGTCTGCACCTGGGATATCAACCCACAGACCCCTGGCTGCTGAAGCGGAAAGTGTGAAACCAACCACTACACCACTGGGCTGGCCTGAAACCTTCTTTTTAAAGTAGAAGTCCTCTCTTGAGCCAAGCTTTTTTCTATCTATAGTAGTTTTTGGGTTTTTTATATGTAATGTTTCTGAAATCTTTGCTACAGTTGAGATTCATTTTTGGCTTTTTTGCTTTTTAACTTGTTTCTTGGTGGTAGCTGTCTGGAGTTGATATGTTCATGTACTGTAAATGACGTCTTTTCTTTTTCTTCTAGCACAACATTGTAAAATAAATCTATCAGAATGACACCTTCTCAGGTTACCTTTGAAATAAGAGGAACACTTTTACCAGGTATTGTAAAGTTTTACTTTTATTTTATTTATTTAATTTATTTTTTTATTGAGTTCATAATAATTTACATAGTTGTGAAATTTCAGTTGTATGTATTTTTTGTCTGTCACCACACAAGTGCTCCCCTTTACTCCCTGTGCCCTCCCCCCATCTCCCTCTCCCGGTAACGACTGAACTGTTTTCTTTGTCCACGTGTTTGTTTATATTCCACATGTGGGTGAAATTATATGGTGTTTGTCTTTCTCCATCTGGTTTATTTGCTTAGCATAATACCCTCCAGGTCCATCCATATTGTTGCAAATGGGATGATTTTGTCTTTTTTTTATGGGCTGAGTAGTATTCCATTGTGTGTGTGTGTGTTTGTGTATACATATATATACACACACCACATTTTCTTTATCCAATCATTGGATGATGGGCATTTGGATTGTTTCCATGTCTTGGCTATTGTGAATAGTGCTGCAATGAACATAGGGGTGCACATGTTACTTTGGATTGTTGATTTCAAGTTGTTTGGGTAGATACCCAGTAGTGGGATAGCTGGGTCATATGGTATTTCTGTTTTTAGTTTTTTGAGGAATCTTCATACTGTTTTCCATAGTGGCTGCACCAGTTTGCATTCCCACCAGTGGTGTATGAGTGTTCCCTTTTCTCCACATCCTCTCCAACATTTACTGTTTTTTGTCTTGGTAATTATAGCCATTCTGACTGGTATGAGGAGATATCTCATTGTAGTTTTGATTTGCATTTCCCTAATGATTAGTGATGTTGAGCATCTTTTCATGTGTCTGTTGGCCGTCAGTATATCTTCCTTGGAAAAGTGTCTGTTCATATCTTCTGCCCATTTTTTGATTGGGTTGTTTTTTGTTGTTATTGAGTTGTGTGAATTCTTTATATACTTTGGAGATCAACCCCTTGTCTGATAAATGGTTTGCAAATATTTCCTCCCAGTTAGTGGGTTGTCTTTCCATTTTGTTCATGGTTTCCTTTGCTTTGCAGAAGCTTTTTAGTCTGATGTTGTTCCATTTGTTAACTTTTTCTTTAGTTTCTGTTATCCTAGAAGATGTGGTATTTGAAAAGATATGGCTAAGACCAATGTCAAAGAGTGTACTGCCTATATTTTCTTCTAGATTTTTTATAGTTTCAGTTCTTAGATTCACATCTTTAATCCATTTAGAGTTAATTTTTGTGTATGGTGAAAGATAATGGTCTACTTTCGTTCTTTTGCATGTACCTGTCCAATTTTCCCAACGCTGTATATTGAAGAGACTTTCCTTTGTCCATTGTATGTTCTTGGCTCCTTTGTCAAAGATTAACTGTCCATAGATGTATGGTAAAGTTTTACTTTTAAAATAATTTTTTAAATTAAATGAGCATTTTTCTTATCTGGAGTAACTTAAATATGAAGTTATTAGAGTGGGCCTGATTTTTATATGAAAATTTTTTTTAGAGCTTTCCCAATATCAGAAATATGCTTAGAGCATAGTAAACTCAAGAAAAAAAATACCTCCCTAATAGTGTCTTCCAAGAAAGCTGTGAATTTATTTAGTTTTGCACAGGACAAAGATAGTTGGGCTATGATTTTTAAGTAGTGTGAAAATGAGGACTGGGCCCATGGCCTAGTAGTTAAGTTCAGTGTGCTTCACTGGCCTGGATTCGATTCCCAGACACAGACCTACACCACTTGTCAGCAGCCATGCTGTGGTGGCAACCGACATATGAAATAGAGGAAGACTGGCACAGATGTTAGCTCAGGGCAAATCTTCCTCAAGCACAAAAGAGGAAGATTGGCAACAGATCTTAGTTTAGGGCAAATCTTCCTCAGCAAAAAAAAAAAACAAAAGAAAAAGGGAAGTTTTGCTAGTGCAAAAAGTTGGTGAAATATTTGGCTAAAATAACTTTGTCCCCACTTGTAAATATTTTTTTTATCTTCATTGTATTTTTTGCTGTCTACTAAAGCAGGGTGAAATAATTTTAGTGTAAAATAGCATATCAAAACAGTATCACACCTGAGGGCTGGCCTGGTGGCGTAGTGGTTAAGTTCACACACTTTGCTTCAGTGGCTGGATTCACTAGTTCAGATCCTGGGTGCAGACCTACACACCGCTCACCAAGTGATGCTGTGGTGGCATTCCACATACAAAATAGAGGAAGACTGGCACAGATGTTAACTCAGGGCCAGTCTTTCTCATCAAAAGCAAAATGAAACAGGATCACACCTGGGTTATGTACCTCCTTGTTAAATATGCTCTGGCTGTACTGGCCACTTCCTCAGATCTGCTGCAGTCTTTCCCTCCTTTGGGACTCACTCAAATTGTTTCCTCTGCCTGATTCTGTGCCCTTCTCCCTCCGTTGCTCCACCTCCCACATTCAACTAGGTTAGAGTCCCTGTGAAATTCAAGGTTCTGAGACTTTTTGGAGCACCTCTTACAGGCTTTATGGAATTATTTGAGTAATTTTATTTGTGGATAGATCGTAAGCTCTGTGAAAACATGGACTTTGTCTTGTTTATGCTGAATTTCTGCACCCAGGACAGTGCTTGACTCAGAGCAGGGGTAAATATGTGTTCAAAGAATGAACGAATGATTCACTCTATATCCAGCAGCATCTTTGTTCTAGCAGCCATCACAGCAGTTGACAGAATGTGTGTGTATCCAAGTTCAAATTCTTAGCCAAGATGCTCTGGAATAGTTCCACGTCTGGGCAAGATTCTGCAGATTGAAGATTGCTAGTCAGCTGGTGGGTTGGCTCCCTTGGGTGAGGTGCTCACCTCCAGTCCAGTGTGCAGCCTCTTCTGTGGATGGGAGACTGCACAACTATATTGTACCCTTTTTGGGAGTTGTACACAGGCAATTTAAAGTAGAAGGAGCTGGCCATGTCAGACAAATGGGCTGACCACACAATTAGCCACAGAACGGTCAGCTTGACAAGGGGAACTCTCGTTCTCAGGGACCAGAGGGAAGATAATGGTGGATATGAATGTAGATGAATCTGTAGGTGGGAAGGAGAGGAGGTAGAGAGACAGGGAGGGGATGTGAGGGGGGACTTCCCTCCACCCCTTGATTTCCTCAGCAAAGCAGGAGGAAGCGTTCTCTGCTAAATATGGAGAGAGTAGGGAGTGCAGAGTGGGGTGACGTTAGATGGAACAAGTCAAAAGAATATGTGGGGGTGCTATTTGCAGATCCGTTTAGTTATCATTCAAGTCTTTATAATCTTTTATAAATAAAAGCCAATTAAAGAAAGATCTGTTTGTTCTAGTAGGAAGTTTCCCTTTTTTCCCTCATAGAAGCCATATTCAAAGGCAGTCAGCAGGAAGACAAAGTAACATTGCAGGAGGGAATTGTTAAAAGGCAGGAGAACTTAGAGGAGAAAAGTGAACCACCCATTGTCCAAGTTTCACTTTTTCCATTCGGGGTACCTGTTCTTTTTTAAAAAAATTAATATTTATTTTTTTTAGTGAGGGTAACATTGGTTTATAACATTATATAAGTTTAAGGTGTACATCATTATATTTCGATTTCCATGTATACTACATCATGTTTAATACCCAGAGACTAATTACCATGCGTCACCATACACACGTGCCCAGTCACCCCTTTCACTCTCCTCCCTGTGGGGTACATATTCTTTCTGGAGCAAAGAGTAGCTGCTGTTTTATTTGTGGATAAGAAATAATTGACTCCATGAAAAAGTTTTAGTGAGACTCCACAATGGGCCCAAATTAGTGATTTTTTTTTTTTTTTTTTTTAAGATTTTATTTTTTCCTTTTTCTCCCCAAAGCCCCCCCAGTACATAGTTGTATATTTCTCATTGTGGGTTCTTCTAGTTGTGGCATGTGGGACGCTGCCTCAGCGTGGTCTGATGAGCAGTGCCATGTCCGCGCCCAGGATTCGAACCAACGAAACACTGGGCCGCCTGCAGCGGAGCGCGCGAACTTAACCACTCGGCCACGGGGCCAGCCCCTCAAATTAGTGATTTTATGGTAATCTACTTTGAGCTGAGAGCCATAATATATGCTATACATATGCATAGCAACACCTTGGGAATGAATATTTGTGCCTTGTATAGTGACAGTGTTTATCCTTTTTTTAAAATCAGAAAACATAGTGATAACAAGTTATTGCAAAAAAAATGTGGTTACTTTAAAGGATTGGTGAGTATTTTGACATGAAATTTGTCTGTATAACCACCCTATGCTTCACACGCATGTATTTAGAACCCTGAAAGCTCCTGAATGACTACCACACTTGGATTTTGATTAAGTTTTAGACAGTCCATGCTTACAAAATGCTCATGCAGGTGGCCAAAGCCAACTATAATTCTAGTCTTGCTAAAGTAGTGCCTAAAGCTTGGAAGCCAAGCCACTCTCGGAATGTGGAGAGGTTTGTCTTGAACTTTGTTCATTTGGGCTCAGTTTGTTATCTTTTTCTTTATGAATTTTAATTATAGTAATTCAGGATGTGTTGATATATAAGTCAAAGACTTCTGCATTCTTATATCCAAGAAGTTGTAGACTTGCTAAATATACAAAATTTAGCAAATGTAGGTGACATTTATATGTTGGTTTGTCTATTGATGAGAAGTGTTCAGATGAAATGATAGTCATTATTTTACTAGGGAATACTAGGTTTTTAACTATGTAAGTCTTTGTTTGGGGGACTGTTTTTGTTGTTATATTGCTTCTGTCCCAATGATAATTTTCTTGATCTTTAGCTTATTAATAGCTCCTGTTTGAGTTCCTGGAAAACATCAGTTACTATGTCTCTAGAATACTTATGCGCATTTAGCATTTTGCCCCTTTAAATTGGAAGCTGCCTTGAGGGCAGGGACTGTGGTTTGATCACTTTGTCTTCTTGGTGCTTGCTATTGGTTCAATAAGTAGTTGAACAAATGAAGAAAAGTCCATCCCTCCACATCCCTCCTTACTCTAGCTTTAGCTCTGTAAAAGTGGGTCAAGTTAATAACGCGGGGGCTAAGTATGGTACCTGGGTCCAAACCCACATCTCTAGTGAGATTCCTCCATCTCTGCTACAGGGGACTCTGCTTCCAATTGAACTAATGCAATTGACTGCTCTTTTCTTGCTTCCTAGAACTAAAATCTGAAACGCTCCTACTTGTCCCGCTGTAACTGGTTGTTCTGTTTTCTCAGGAGAAGTTTTTGCAATATGTGGAAGCTGTGATGCTTTGGGGAACTGGAGTCCTCAAAATGCCGTGGCTCTTCTTCCAGAGAATGAGACAGGTGAAAGGTAAGCATGGGAATGTCAGGTTACAGACTCATTGTGACACTCAGATTATAAGTGTGGGGGATTCTAAGATAACTTGATACAGTTTTCTTCTTTTAGTTTTAGTTTTTATCACAGTTAACACATGTGCGTAAAGAGTGAAATAGTTTTACAAAATTAGTTGTGGGGAAACAAGTTCCTGTCTTCCTCAATTTCCAACTCTCACACACATTTTCAACTCTTAGCTGGTTCTTTTGGTGTTTACCAACGTATTTCTAAATAACAGGCTTACATTGGTATATCTCATTTAAAAAAAAAAACTTTTAGGCATTATCTTTTGACTTCTCAGTACATATTCTTAATAAAAGATTTTATTTTTGCTTTAGCCTATAAAATAATATTCTTGAGATCTACATAGTGTTTATTAAAAGTAGCAGAGGGGGCCTGTCCCGTGGCCTAGTGGTTAAGTTCGTGTGCTCTGCTTCGGCGGCCCAGGGTTTTGCCAGTTTGGATCCTGGGTGTGGACATGGCACTTCTCATTAGGCCATGTTGAGGTGGTGTACCACATGCCACAACTAGAAGGACCCACAACTAAAATATACAACTATGTACTTGGGGGATTTGGGGAGAAAAAGGGAAAAAAAAAATAAAAGATTGGCAACAGTTGTTAGCTCAGGTGCCAATCTTTAAAAAACATAAATAAATAAAAGTAGCAGAGAGTGAAAAAAAAAAAGTAGCAGAGAGTGGAATACACCCTAAGATATCTTAGCTAAAGTAGTTAAGTGAGTTCACTACGGACATTAAGTACAGCACTAAACTTAGCATGGATGTGTTGGTGCATTGTGCTGAGGAAAGGAGGATCTGGGTGCCGATTTCAGTTCTGCAGTTAACTGTGATCTTGAGCAGATCTAACACCTCTAGGCCTCGGTTAGCTCATCTACTCGGTAAAGGGGTAGGATAGAATCAGTGACTGTCAGCAAAGGTGGTACTGCTCCACTTGGGGATATTTGGAAGTGTTATGGGTTGTCAAGATGTATGTGGGGGGGTCGGCCTGGTGGTGCAGCGGTTAAGTGCGCACGTTCTGCTTTGGTGGCCTGGGGTTCGCCAATTTGGATCTCAGTTGCGGACATGGCACTGCCTGGCACGCCATGTTTTGGTAGGCGTCCCACATATAACGTAGAGGAAAATGGGCACGGATGTTAGCTCAGGGCCAGTCTTGCTCAGCGAGAAGAGGAGAATTGGCAGGAGTTAGCTCAGGGCTAATCTTCCTCAAAAAAAAGATGTATGTGGGGAGGGGCAGGAGTAAGGAGAGCTTCAGATCCTGAATAGTATACAAATACATGCAGTGCCCCTAGCGAGAAACACCAGATTAGGTGATTATTAAACTCAAATTCTGTTTTCCTGTAGCACAGTGCTACTAAAAATGGCTACACATATGGCTGTGGACCAGTGCTAGACAAAAAACTTTTTTCTCCATGCATGATGTGAGAAATACAAAAACTGAGAGGAAGCATTTAGAAATATTTATAGCAATTTGACATTGGTGGGATATCCATGCATGTCATGGTGGACACATCTCATTGAACTGGGTACATGGGCCAGAAGTGTTGGTCACAGGACAGGTCAGGTAAAACAAGCAAGCAAACAAAAACTGGTCCTTCCCAGCAGATGGTTTGAGGAGTACTGATGGCAAAGCCAAGGACAACAAGACAAGCAAAACTGTGCCATGATGTGGGCTAAGGAAAAGAAAACCAACAAGAAACGTTCATGGAACTCCCTTTTGCACATTTGTCATTAGTGTGACACATTTTCTCAGCCAATTCTCATCTTTTTTTATAAGTAAAGTTCTATAGATAAATGATAGTGGGATCATGGAGGAATGAGATTTTTATTCCCTTCAAATGGCTATCTTTTCCTTGATTTTCAGATCAGCCACTCCTGTCTGAAGTGAAACCTCATGTCTTTCTGAACTTGTTCCTAAAACACACCTCTGCTCTGAACTCTTGAGCTGCCCTGTCACCTGTCTGAAGTCCATTTCAGCCAACCTGGTCAAAGTGATGTGAACAGAATGAGATAAAACTTAACTACTTGACCTTAGGGGCCCGCCACTTTTACATTGCTGATGTACACTGAAATATCCCTGATTCATATATGGCAGATAAACAGTGCTCCACAAGGACAAAGGAAGTAGATGAGACAAAAGGCAAACAAATCTGTCCTTGGTCAACATTCTCGTGTTTTAGAATTGTGTTTCTTTGGGATTTCAGTGTGCTCTGCATCTGGGTCCTCTGTGCCTCTTTTTCACCGAGTCTCTGAAGCCTCTCCATACCTATGGGCTTGTGATGACAAGAGCTCTGTTGGATCTTTTTTTCTACTTATAGATAATTTGAAGATCGTGGTATTGTTTCCTAATGCAGAATATGTGGGTCATTTCTGCTTTTATTTGCCCCCCCTGTAGATTTTATGGTATTTTGGGGGAAGATATGAAGGTGATTCAAAATCAGGCAGTGCAGTAAATCTCACTGCCCCTCCTTCCTCTTTTTTCTTAAATCTTAGCAGGTTTTGTTCATTCTTGACCTCACTGAACACTTGTGCTTCATTTTTAACTTTGCTGCGTTTGCTTAGAGAAGTGGAGTAAGAAAGACTCGTTGCTTTGCTCTCTGCATCTCTTCGTTTAGTGGTTCTTAACCAGGGGTGCACGTTAGAATCACTTATGAGCGCTTTAAAAAAATACACATGCCTAGTAGACTCTCCTGCTGGAGACTGAGAAATAGTGCATGAGAGAGAGGCCCCAGCGTGTTTTTCAAAGCTTCCCACTAATTCTGTGCACATCTGGGGCCAGTTTCACATACTCTGCTAGACTGTTTTCTAGATGAAATAGTGTTGGAAATTTACCATTTTTTTTGTAGCAGAGATGGGAAATAAGTTTCACCTCAGAGTTAGTAGAGTCTATCTGGAGCCCTGTGTTGAAGAGGATTCTGAGGCTTATCAAGGAAAAGCAGTAGGGGCACATGTGCCAAGCCTCTGCTGTCCTTGCTTTGCAGCTGTGATTCCCCACCAGCCACGTACAGTACATCTGGATGCCCCGTGAGGTTGTATCAGACTCCAGCTCAGGCCTGTGACATCAGAGTCTCTCAGGGGGGAGCCAGGGCATACCAGGTTAATCTGATTGTTGAAGCTAGGACCATGGGTGACAGCCAGTTCTGGATCTTTTGTTAGGAACCAGGATTGAGTCAGAGTGAGAATAACACCCTAAAACCTATTTTGTCAGAGCCAGGTGGGGAGTAGTGCTAGCTGTCTAGTATCATGGAAGAGCATTTGGAGCTGCCACTGAATCACTGAACTATTCATGCTTAATTAATGTTGGGTAATGGTCTATGACAGTGGTTCTCAAACTGAAGTGTTCATCATCAGAGTCACCTAGAAGCTTGTTAAATTACTGATTGCTGGGCCCCACCCCTAGAGTTTCTAACTCAGTAGGTCTAGGTGTGGCCTGATAATTTGCATTGCTAAAGAGCTCCAAGTTGGTAATAATGGTCCTGGGACCACATTTTGGATACCAGTGGTCCATAATTTGCAGCTAAAAAATCAGTTATAATCATGAATTTTAGTGAATTCTTTGACTTTTGAGTCTAAGCTTTAGAATAGCATTAGAATATGTTAGAATAGCGTAGTTCAGTGGAAGACACTGAGTTGAAACAAATAAGATACTGATTGCTTGGCTAGGGGAATAGCCAGAGGCTGGACAGGACAGTTAGAACAAGGAACAGTTGGGAACTTGAGTGTAACTTGCCAGCCTTGGCCCCAAAGCCTTTAGCAGCCATGTTACATCCCTTGCTAAGTGTGAAGTCAGAGAAGATTCTGACTCTGGCTTCCACTTTTGCGCTGCTTGCTGCTTCTGTTTGGAATACTTCTCTTGGCTCTTTGCATGGCTGGTTCCTTGCCATCACTTAGGTCTCAGCTCAGATAGTTCTTCCTCATTGAGGCTTCCACTCCAGAAGACTCCTCCAAAACTTCCCATCGCATCAGAAAGGTCAGATAGCTCTGCTGTGTATGTTGTGTGGTTATTAGCTTGTCTTCCCACACAAGAAAGCGGTCTTGAAGATGGAGCTCTTTCTGCCTTGTTCATCACTGCGTTCCCATTCCCCGGTGCAGATTAGGCCTCGAGGAAAATTTTGTGTATGAATAAATAACTGGTACTGGTCACAGACCTTGCTTGAGGGGTTTTATGAATTATGAAGTCCTTGTGCATTTCAGTTTGATATTGATGCTGCTGCTTTACTTTTTTTCCTCACAGCATGTTATGGAAAGCTACCATTGTACTCAGTAGAGGAGTATCTGTTCAGTATCGCTACTTCAAAGGGTGCTTTTTAGAACCAAAGGTATGTTTTCTTTATCTAGTTTCCAGTTTCTTTAGTAAACTCACTTCTTTCAAAAGCAACTAACTTAGGTTTGAAAACATTAAAAGTAAAATGAGTTTGTTTTGATTGAATAAGGAAAATAGAAGTCTAGGTTAGTAACATTTTAGTACCAAAAAGCAAGGAAGTGGCCACCTCAGAGGCAGACAGTGTCTGCAGTGGAATTTTTTAAAAGACCAATAGTAAGTATGTTCTGCAATATTCTTATCATGAAATTGGTTTCAATGATAAATGTTCTCAATAGGTGTGCATTTTCTGTAACTTTTGTAAACTAGTAACTAGTTCCAAGGGTTTCTCTTTTTGTTTCATTTTTAATCCTTATGTGGTATAAATACATTTAGAGGAATATATAGCCAGCTTTAAGTGAGTAATTGTTTGAAAAATTTATTTCACTGCTGCCGTCTCTTAGTGGCTGCACTGTTTAACTCCTATTAAAACTGAAGTCATTCTTGGATTTTTTTCACCAATGGTGTTGATAGCCCAGGATCTTTTCTGAAGGCCTTTGGAGTATCTAGTAAATCTAAATCTGCTTGCTCACAACGATTTACTATTTGGGGATTATTTTAATGTTTAGAAAAGAAAAAAGTTGATTCTTTCCCTCTAATTTTAAAGATACTTATTTACTGAAAGGATTCTTTTCCTTCAGATTTTTACCTTTGAGCACACTTAGGCTGCCTGTGAACAAGGGCTTAGGGAGGAGTCTAGGAAGCAAAACATGCATTAGACCTTTTTAAAAGATTTCTCTCTTTGGGGTCATTGAATACTTGTTACATGTGAAAAATGCAAGCAGCCACTGTTACGTCATTCTCTTAGCCACCATTATAAAAAAGAAAATACTGACAAACCCACTTCAGCTGTCTTTTGCACTTATTACGTTTCTTAATCCAAGAATATATTATAAATACTCAGTAATTAAACTTAAATTTCATTATGGTTGATCATTGTGTTGGCTTATCTTGACAGTAGTCTCACTTTAATGACTTAAGAAAAGATCATTTATTTGGCGGAGAGGTCATATGTTGTGGCAGCGGTTTTCAGTATAAATTGAACAATTGTGTGTAGATATGTAGGTCATAGCACTCATAATATTGAAAGCTTATTTGAGGATTCTGGTATGTGAACCTTAACATGCTAACTTGTGAAGTCAACCAAATTTTACTTAAAGGGGCATTTGGACAAGAAAAATCATGAGTCCTTTGGACATAGTTTCCTAAAGTAAGACTATTGTCAACACAGGTCAAATTAAGCCAACCTATAGTATTTTTACTCTTCATTGAAAATGTAACCAAAAGCAGCAAATCAGTCCAAAATGCCTTTTTGAAAAAATTGGCAAGAAGTCTGCTTACAGTAACAAACAAGTTTTTCCCCTTGTAATACTTGCAAAAGTTTACAGTATGTGTTGGTGAGTGTGTTTCTTTGAGTAGGTGCTCTGTATCGCGTACACATGTACCGTGTGATGCAGGGGCTGCCATGGTAAGTATGTTTTTCATGGAATAGAGTAAATAGCTACATAAAACTCCATGGGTATGACTAGAGGTTTTTTTTCTTTCCCCACATGCCAGCTTAAAGTAACACTTCTTTTCTTTTAAAAGTTGGTGGCGCTTTTTAAGTGGAACAATTTTTCAGAGAAGTAATTATGAAACTTTGTCTCAATTGTGCATTGTCAAATGACAGAACTAATGTACAAGGAATCTTAAATTGTGAAATGATGTAAATTATTGGAATATATATTTTGTGAATATAAAGAATGATAGGAAAGCAAAGTAATTATGAAAGCATTGAAAAGCTGAAATGAGTAATATGAATTTTCCTGGGCCGAAAGTTTTAGGAGCTAGTTGACCCAAGCAGTTGTAGAACCTAAGCGAAAAATTTTGTCGTCTTGTCACTTGACCCTCAGACTTCAGCTTTCTCATCTATGAAATGAGGAGTTTGAACTATAGATTTCTTAGGTCCCTTCCATTGCTAAAATTTTATTGTAAATAAATAAAATTTTACATTCATATTTTCTCTTCCATATTTTATTTTTTCTGGCATATTCCTTTTAGTTTAGAAGTTAAGAGTCCTGAAAGCATTTTTCTCTTAATTTTTCACAGCTACGTGTTCTCTTATACTTTGTAGAATTAGAATAAAGTGTTAATATGTTGAATTTTAAATAATTTTACAGGTGACAAATCAACATGTTATCTTATTTAAACATAGCAAACGAAGATAGTAGATATTCCTGGAATGAAAACATTGGTGTGAGTCTGCAGATAGTCCACTAATTTCACATCTTCACCAAAGATAATTTTTGAATTCTTATGTAATTTAAACATTTTTAAATTCACGTCTGCCCTCTTGTGGCTGGAATTAGGGCTGTTACTTCATACTGAAATGTTAGCCAGTTTTTAATTATATTGTTTTTGAATTTTTTCCTTCATTTCAGTGGAAATACTCCTTATTTTTTAGTAACATGTTGGTTTCTAATTGTTCTAGGTGTTAATATTCATTCATTGTTAGATTCTTTACAGACTGTTACTTTGTAAATTACTTTTTAATCTCCCTTGATTTTCATTTAAATCTCTTAACAAAAGAATCATCATCTGTGATAGGCAGATAATCGTTTATTTTCAGAATGCCTAGGTTGTCATTTTGTATGGTGGTTTCTTAATATAGTAAAATTCTTCTGGAGGCCAAATATCCTCAGCTGTTACCTTCAAATCTGAACCATCTCAGAGATGTCTGATGGCCTAGCTTTCTTCACTTTACTCATTCCTAGACCATTTTTCACATCAGTCTTTTTAAAAGTAGTGATTTTTAAATAACTGTATGCCTGGTCTCTGACATCATAGATAAAAATTCCTCAGAACCCCTTTCACAGGCACATTTTTTCAAAATTGTGGAAAGAAAACAATCATTAAAATTTTAAAAGTTCACATTTACATTTTTCATGATATTTGAAAGCAGTGATACTACATGACTAGTTGATAATTTTGCTTGGTGGTTTGTTAAAAAAAAAAAAAAGAAAAAACACAAAAAACCTAGTCTGCATGTCGGGTAATTCTGTTTACTTCTCCCAGTGCTTGATGTAGCTGAGCTATGTCGGTAACTGTTTAAGAAAACAGTTATTATGACTGTTTGGTGGTTGGTTTTTTTTTTTTTTTTTTGGCGGAAACATAGATTCTTTTTTTGTATTTTGTTAATACATTCCAGCAATCATCTGATTTAATGTGTGCTAAATTGTGAAATAATTCTGCCAGTATTGCTAATGGAATACTGTCTTATACTGATGTTGTTACTTTTTTCTCCAAAGATCCACCTTCCACTTGACTCCAAAATGCTTAAAACTGTGGCAGCCTTTACAGAAAGGAACTATTCTTTTTTTCTAAGATCTTGAAGAATGAGTTATGACATTTGGCATATTAAAAAAGATTGCATATTTTGGAGTCACCACAGATTTTTAATTTCTCAATGCTCAAGTGTTTAATATTTTAAATTGTTTTTGTTTCTTTTTTTAAAAGAACTTCAGTAAGCTAAAATTTACGATTACCTTCTAAAGTTTAATAAAGTAGCCATAACAGTTTTGGAAAGTCAATATATTTTAAAACTTGGTTAATTTTTTTTTTTTTTTTAAATATTATAACACTTCGGGGCTGGCCCCGTGGCCGAGTGGTCAAGTTCCAGCGTTCCGCTGCAGGCGGCCCAGGGTTTCGTCAGTTCAAATCCTGGGTGCGGACATGGCACTGCTCATCAAACCACGCTGAGGCGGCGTCCCACATGCCACAACTAGAAGGACCCACAACTAAGAATAAACAACTGTGTACCGGGGGGTTTTGGGGAGAAAAAAGGGAAAAATAAAATCTTTAATATTATAACACTTCATGTACCAACCAACATGGATTTTTAGTGTGAATGCTAATAGACACAATTTTAATTCATCTGTTGAACCGGCCGTTTGGACTGCTCCTCAAATACAACATTCTGTTCAAACCTAGGTGGTTTTATGCTTTGACTGGTGGGTTTGTTACTAAAACAGATGAGGATGGAGTTATTAAAATTGCTTCTAAAATATGTTCCCTATCAAATATTTAATCCACAGGGCTAGTCTTACATGATTAAGTACAGATACTGCATTCAACACTTTGTAAAGTTCCCCTGACAACCTGAATTAAAACAAAAACAAACTCTCTCCTTTCCTCTACTCACCTTTTATCCCTCCTAACATTTACTATTATATTCATAGCACCTTTTCAAATCACCTTTGATTAGTAACTTTTATAATAGTGTAGATTCCTATCATCTTTGTAGCAAAGAGGATTTTTTAGGGGGGAGGGAGAAATGCTGAGGACTTGGGAGGAGTAGAGAAAGGGAATAGATGAGTTCTCTCTGGCTGCTTATTGCTAAGCTACATGATTCCTAGCATTTTATTTCATTTATTTTTTTATGCATAATTATAATATATTTAATTTTGAAATCTTAGAAGAATTTTAAAATGCAATTTTAAACCGCATTTAAAGGAAGTATGGGGTTTACTGCTGTGGTATTCTGTCGCTTAACTCTGCTCACAGCTTTGTAAATTATTTATTCATTAAAATCTTAAACATGCAGATTAACTATACCATCAATTTCCATGCTTAAAAAAAGAAAAAAGAAACATTGTTCCTATTTTTAATGTATACATTTGCATCTTTTGAGGATTAGAAAGTTTAATGATTAAAAAACAAATTTAGGAGAATGTGACAGGAAGAAGTTGTAGTAGAAGACATCTAGCGGATGTAGAATTAAATGTATCGTCTTTTTTAGTGTCACAGAAATGAAATTCACCATATTTTAACACGAGCAGTTTCACATTTACATTTTTTAACACATTTTCCCAGTCTACCAATTTATAAGTGAACCCTTATAACAAGGAAGTATTCAACTAGAGAAAATAAACATTTCCTGTATTACCCAGGATTAATGATTTGAATGAATAATGTTATTTTAGTTTTCAAACTTCAAAAGTTTGCAAATTTTGAAAACCATTTTAACCTCTGGTTGTTTGAAGTGACAGAATTATCTCTTGTGTTTAATTACTTTAATGTACATTACTTAATAATGTACCTAGTTTGTCACATACTTATTTTTTATCGTTTGGCACATTTATTATTAAATAGAATCAATACTGAAATCCTGTAAAATGTTATAAAAGAGTATTTAATAACATCTAAAGATGTACAATATATAGAGATAAGCTTATATGTTCCAGGCTTTTTAAGTGTATATATAATATACACCAAGAAAAGGACTTGAAGATTATGTATGAAAATGTTGCAAGTGATTATCTCTAAGTGGTGTGATAATGGGTGATGTTTGTTTTTTTCTTTTTGCTTCTCTGTATTTTACTCAATTTCTTCAGAAGACAAGTAAAGAAGAAAAAATTAAAATACCTTATAAGGTTACAGTTTGAAACTTTGCTTTGAAAATGTGTATTTAAGGGTTTTATTTTGGTACATAAGTTTAATTAGTCAAGTTTTTATTGTTTTAATAATTAAAGGAAAACGAGGAAGCATTTAATACTTCGGTCCTTTGCCGTACGCAGGGACTCTCTGGTGGTAGTTCATTCTTGTTTTTAAATTGCTGTAAATGTTATCAACAACACATAAAGCTTTATTTTCTTTTTTAGTTAGAGAACTTGACAGCAGAAGACAGTGTTAGGAATTGTCACACTGTATGGATTTATAAGCTCTAAAGCCTAAGAGTAAAACTGGATGTTAGTTCCCATTTTATCAAACTTGTTCTTCAAACTTGTCCTTTCTTTTAGGGTTTCCTGCACTCTTTAGAAACACTGGTTACTATGATATGAGAAATATGATGTTCTCCTGTTGTCTACTTAACTATTCTTATATATATATATAATAAGGAACTTTATTACGCTCTCTAGTTCCTTGCTAATTCTTCTTGAAGTACTTGTTCCTGGTGTTCTTACTATCTTAGAGTTTAGGCCTTTTCCAAACACGTGGAGAGTACTTAAGATGGATACTTCATCCAGTAATACCTCGTTGACTACTGACATAACAAACATAAAGTATATTTGGTGTTAACTTTAACTTAGGACAGAATATCAAAGATTAAAATTTCTTTGAAAAAAATTAAGTATTGTAGGCAGATTTAAGAATGGATTTAAGATGGTTTTGTGTGCCAGTTCATCTCATTTTTGATTACTGCCTCTCATTTTCTTCCAGCACTCATCATGTTTTGTGACCTGGTACATTCCTGATTTTTGACATATAGTATTGATAATTAACAAGATGAATCTCTTGGTTTCATATTTAGTATAAGACTTAGGCCACAAACATCTAATGGAGTCATGGGTAGAAAATAAGATATAAGAAATTATTGCAGACGTGTAACTTTTAAATTGCAGACTATCGGTGGTCCATGTCAAGTCATAGTTCACAAGTGGGAGACTCATCTACAACCACGATCAATAACCCCTTTAGGTATGGGCATTACTGCATCTGTTTGAGGCATATGCATAAAGTTACTAATATGCTGCACAATGGCTTAGTGGGATTTAATACATTTTTATTCTCAAGTTTAAGGTCAATGCATTGTCAGTATTAGAGATTTCACTTAGTGTATCATGGATCTTACTTCCAAAACTAAACAGTTCTTAATTGCTTTTCTTTATAAACTGTATTAGAAATGCTTGCCTAATTATTTTTATTTTCTTGGGTTAGATTAAATTATTGTGGAATTTCTTTGCATTTGGAGTAGTTACAAAGTGTATAAAATAACATTCTTTTTGACTGAGCACCCATGGCTTTACTTGCTCAGAGAACTTAGAGAATATTTGAGGAAAGAATTAATCCAAAACAAAGATTCTTAAATTTTTAATATTGAATAGTAAGATAATAGACTATTCTATTTATTCTGTGTGTTTCTTTTAAAATAGTAATTCCTTAAATAAACTTGTATGAATGAATTCAAATTTCTTGGTTGTAGCAGACGTATTTTCCTCCTAATTTACCTAACTACCCTGCTGGCTGTGTTAAAATTGATATTCAGATAGGTTTTTTTTTTTAAACGTTACTGTTTTCTTGTGCCTAAAAATGGCATTTCTCTTCATACTGGTATTTTTTAGTTTTCTTTTCCATACTGAGATTAAAATTTGAAGTTCATTTCACAAACATTAAATTACCCGCTAGATTCATCTGTAAATTGACTCAGTGCTGAGAAATGTATCTTTTACTTTTCAGAGAAAATTAGAATTTAAAGATGATAAATATCTTGCTAGTTAGTAGCTTGGGTTAGAAAGTAGTGAGAAATTCTACTTTACCCCTTAGCAAGGACACATCTCGTTTAAACAGATATCTCCTTCCATCCTCTTTATTGGATTTTCTTTTTATATGTTTTAGTACATTTTTGGTAGTACATTTAGAATTTTTATGGTAGTGTACTCTAGAATTATAATAGTCCCATACTGAGGTTGGAAATTATTAGGTATTAAACATTTAAAAATAATTTGCATTTGGAAGCGTCTTGCAGTTAAATATATTTTCTTATTGTGAGAAGTGGGATGATTTTGTTTCTGGTCTTTTAAAAAGAAATTTATTTTATACTTTTGGAAAATATAACTTCTAAACTTAAGAGCTGTGTGAAATCTACCAGAGAATCTTTATTGGGAACTGTCACACTTCTTTTGACAAATATTTTAGACTTAGTTTGAAGTAAACTGGGCAAGGAAGTGGTAGGGAAGGTAATTAGTGTTTTAGTCAGAGGGTGGGACTTACCAGCTTTTCTTCAGTTGACCTTTCTGTTAGAAGGGAATGTGCTAGCACTTACTCTTGTTTTGGTAGTTCCTCACAGCTCTGTATGCACAGGTAAGTTTATGCTGTTTGGAAAGCTCTTAGCTGGCTGTAGAGAATAGTTGGGATTCAGGGAGAATTACATTTTAGATAAGTTCAGAATATGCACGCGTAAGAATAAGCATTTTAATTGTGCCAAGACCTTTGGTTTGAAAAATCAACCAGGAGCTATTGTTGTCCAGCAGCCTGTCAGTCTCACACATTGGTAGGTGTAGAAGTTTGTCCCAGAGCACCTTTCCGAGAAGTTTTCTCTCTCTTCCTTGTAACATTGTGAATAATCACCAAGTATGTAAGAACTCTTACTGTTCGATAGCCTCCTTAAAAGGAAATTCTTTATTGAGGGCTACAATAAATATGCTTATTCACTTTGGGCTGCTTTTAAATTTTAGATTTAATATTTTTAAAAAATCCTTAAGGTGGGTAGTTTCTCAATTGTTCATTCTGTGTACATCATGAATTTTAACTAGGTTTTCTATTTTCCTTCATTTCTAGAAAGCGAAATTATTATTGACGATGGACAATTTGGAATTCACAGTAAGTGAGACTGAGTTTTGAAAATCTTTACTGATATGATTGAGACGTTACCTTACATTTCATTAGAAACAGCGCAGGGAAATATGACAGAATGATATTGAAAATAGAAAGTAGATTACCAAGAAACAAATACATTCTGTTAAATATTAGTTTCCAATATAATTCTTACGCTTTAAAATTGTATCCTTTTGGTTTTCATTTGACTGTTGATTTCAGGCCTGTGAGTTAATATAATTAATTTTAAAATATTGTATTTAACTGTTAATATATCACTTTTTAATGCTATTATGTTTGAAAATGATATGAATAGTTTTAAGCATTTAAAGTGTGAGATTTTACTCTTAAGCTAAGTTTGTGTATTTTGTGCTTTGTATATGTATTTATAGTAAAATCCAGATTAGGCAGAATGTTCTAGTAATTCTGGCTGAGTCTTTAACACAATTTACAGTAGAGTAGAAAATCCTTTCACTTCTGAATATGTTGAAAATGTTACGCATTCGTATACTTTTCTGCTTCAGTAAATATTTTATCTTGAGGATTCAAGTTTTCTTGGATGACAGGAATTCTCACAGTGTATCAGTGTTATCTTGCGGTTTTAAACTGCATTTTCATTTTAGATACTTTTTTACCTTAGGAGTCAAAAGGTGTAAAGCAGGTGGGCAGAATGTGTGCTTGAACTGACTGTGCAAGCTGCCGAGATAAACTGCTTGATAACCAGTTTGCTTTCCTGTCGAGTGTACAGGAACAGGGCCTGAATGTTTTAGTTGTGGTCTTAGTCGATATGTTTGTGTACTTTAGAAATGTACTTGCTTCGACAGTATTTTGATAGGAGTTTAACTTCTTTTTCTTGATTTTGTTTGGGATTATTAATATTACATCATAAGGTAGTCTAAAATACTTGAATAACTTTAGTGTTAAGTGTTTTAGAATCTTGTCCTCTTTATTTACAAAAGATGATATTTATGCTCATGTTTTGAAGAGGTTTCTTTATGGAGGAGTAGTTTTCTCATTTCTTCAACTGTAATGCATGATATTATATCCCTCTATTTTGTGTTAATTACTGTGCATGGTTATAAACGCATGGCATTTCTTTCTTCATTTTTTGTTGTTGTCATCCTAAATTCAGCATTCATTAGCTTTCAGGATAGAAAGCCATTTCTCCAATTTTGTCCATTTCTGAAAACAGTTTAAAATTAAGAGATGATAGTGGTTTCTCTGTATTTTTAAAATTTTATAGTTATTAAACGTTTTTAAGTTATATCTAAGGAGAAAAGTTTCTTGATTTTTTTTTTTTAAGTCCTGTTGATGAAACAGATTCAAAACAGTTGACATCTCTCCAATATTTATGAAAATTTTATTACCTACGCTGGTAGGAAACTTCAAGTTAAACAATGCTAACACAGTGTTATTACAGTTGTGCAGTTTATTTATAGAATATATAAATGTGAGAATACAGAATTGACTCACAGTTTTGTTCTTTCTTTCTTGTATCTCAACCTCTCACACTAGTGGTGTAACTAGTTTCCTCTGAATTATCTCATGTGAGGTTTTGGAAGTAGAATAGTGATCCCCAGTGAAACAACTGCTAGGTTAGAAGCCATCTTGGGACATGTATTCTTTCTGAAATGGGTTTGTGTTACTTCAATAATGGATTCAGTAAGAATATTTTAATTTACTTAGGTTGTTAAAGTATGGCTAATTGTTAGCATTCATTTAACTTTTTCCCCCCTACTTCATGTAAAAGCTCTTCTCAATGACAAATTTAAGACTGTGTGTGTATTTGCTTTGGAGAGAAGTACCAGTGATGATATAACTTGAGTGTATTAAAATGTAAATTTGAACTAGAATTGTCATTGTGTATTGTACTTATTGGATTGTTTCAAAAAGTATGTATAATAATTGCTGTTCTTCATATTTACTCTACCAGATGGTGTTGAGACTCTGGATTCTGGATGGTTGACATGTCAGACTGAAATAAGATTGCGTTTGCATTATTCTGAAAAACCTCCTGTCTCAATAACCAAGAAGAAATTTAAAAAATCTAGATTTAGGTATGACCATGTGTATTTGTTACTTAGGCCATTTATTTTCACTAATGCTATACATTTCTGACCCATTTGGTTTTAGCCATCGAGTATACAAACTAAGAAAATAACACACTTAGAGATAATGTCACATTTCCTAATAAATACAGGATCTTGTGAGGGTGAACTGCTTCCCTGCCTCAGATTGCTACAGTTAGATATACTTATATTAGTCTTGATTTCTAAGTCGAAACCAGAAAATTTTGTTTTTCTAAAGTGATTTCCAAGCTTACGTATCTTTGTAGTTTCTATCATTTAAAATTGCTTAGTGTAGCAATAGTTTGTTTTAGAATTGATATAATGGAAATGATTTTGTGCTAAATGAAAGGAGAATGGCTTAAACAGAGAAAAATGATTGTTGGAAATATTCTTCAGTGTCCTAAACTTTCCTGTGGCTTGAAAATGAAAAACCTTTCTATGAAGAAAGGTAGCAGTTATCATAAAAGTTCCAGATTAGTTTTTTGAATCCTATATTAATTTAAGAAATAGGTGTCAAGCTTTGTGTAAGTACCTAAATAGTGAGTGATTTTATTTTTCTGTAGTGTTATCTTGTATACCTTTAAGTGAGCTGGCTTCTCAGTGACCCAGACAGCCATATCATTTGAATTTTTGTAACTTTGGGACTGAGAGTTCTAAGTCCTGATATGTCATGCAGCCTTTTCTGACAAATGTCAGGGCTGGGTTGAAAGGGCCATTTCAGTAACTGAAGTAATTAATAATATACTACTTATCTTTATAATACAATTCATAATGATATTGCAGTTTGTAAATCCATAAATGTTTTACAATAACTGCTTAAATATTATAGTACTTACTTATTCCAATCATAAAATATATAACGGAAAGGATGAATTACACTTCACAGTCCTTTGCGTTGCCTGTTCTGAGAGTAAGTCCTGTGTCTCTGTGCATTAGCTTTTCTTGGCCTCTGCTTTGCTTCTGAAAAACCGAGGTAATTGGACCACATGGTCGATTGGCAAGACCCATTTGACTGCAGAGATTCTCTAACCAGTTAGTCATACATAAGTGAATATTTTACTTACATGTTAAAAGAAGCAAGTAAATTGTGTTAGAGCTGTAAAGTGTTTTTAGCATAAGACCTTGAAATAAAGATAGCAGAAGATAAAGCCTTGGTTGGTTGGGCTTATTAGGATTTTTTTCCTTGACTATAGTTAAGAAATTAATAGATAGTTAGTGGTCAGGGTTCTGATTGGATTGCAAATGCATACTGAGTCCTGTACCATTCTTGTTTATATAGAAATTATTTTGAGTGTTTGTATATATTATTGTGTTGTTTATGCTCAAATTGCAGTATTTTCATATTACCATACTTAGTTGGGCTCCACAAATTAAGTGACTGATGCCTATTGAAATAATAGTGCATAGCTAGAAATTGGTGTTTGTTCTGACCATTTTTTCCCCCAATTTGATATTAGTGATAGAACTAAACCCTCATGGGGGAGGAAATAAATTTATTTGCAAGGATATCAGGATTTTAAAAACTTCAGCACCAGCTTATGCATTTTAAATAAAACATTAGGCATGTTGATCTATCTCATTACCACCAAGTTTTAAACAGCAGTTTCTCTTTCTGTTGACTCCATCAGTTAAGTGGAAAGCAATGTCTCTATGATAGACTGTAACATTTATATAGCTATTTGAAGAAAACTTTTAGCATAAATGAAAACTCTCTCATAGATCCCTTTAAATGGTTTTTTTTTTTTTGGTAGATGTGCATTACTGTTGGCAGAAGAGCCATTTTCTATCTTCCATGCCTTTCTTGCCTGTTCATTAGTGTCTATTTGTGGTCTCTTCATACATCCTGGTAGAGAATGCTTGTTCCTTCAGACTCAGCGACAGAATAAATTTTCCAGAACTATTCCTAAGAGTTTGGTTTCTGAGATGAGATGATGATTTTTGTTTGGATTGTTGAAGTGCTACTTTTGATTTTATAGTATGATTACGGAACAGTATTACTAAGTGAATAATCTGGTAGATGTCCCCTCTGGGTGAGCTCAGGATTACGTAGCTGTAAGACAAGCCTCAGCCGTAGTTGGTCATGCAGAGAGAGCAGGCCCCACTAATGCAATTCTATTATTTGTGTTATCAATCAGATCCCATTTAAATCTAGAATGAAAAGTTACCATAGCTCAGCTGTTACTCTATACAATAAGGTTGCTTCCTCCATTAATAGTACTAAAATTGTTGAATATGTATACGTTTCAGTTGGTGCAAGAAATATTGTAGAATTGAATTGACTTTTTAGCATTACAAGTGCTCTGCAAGTAATTGCTTCTCGTTGGGAGTAGACTAGTGTTTTTGGCCTTATGACTTGGGTAACTAGTCTTTGTTTTCATTGCTGCAAGGTCTGTAAGAGTTTTAGACGCTTGGTTTATTTTTTTGTTCATTTGTTTCATTAAAAAGTGTATACCTATAAATATATACACACACATTAAAAAATGCATATAAGTATATATATTTAATACATATATGTATATTTATACAACATAGATATATATTTAATACATTTTTCTTTCATAATATACTTTGCACAAAGTACCAGGACTCACTGTGGTAAGGTAGAAGAAAAGGGGAAATTTTTAATTTACACACTCCAACAGTCTTTTAATGCACACTAACAGAATATAATTAAATTTTGTGCTTATTTTATGTATATACATTTGTCAAACTTCTCAAAAGAATTTGAGATAGTCAGTTATAAATGGGATAATAGTAAATATCTCTTTAGACTGATTTAAAAAAAAAAATGAAAACAACCTTAGGCATGACAAGCATTATCTCATTTTAATACTTTGCAGAAATATTTGTGGATAAAAACATCAGTATTTTATAAAGCATAACTAATGCCTTCACCTGCAGCATATATATGTAGTTTTTGTATAATATATTATTTTGTTATTTGAAGATTTAGCATATTCAGGGAGCACTTTAAAATGTGGCATTCGGGTAACATTTTATGGGTTTTTCTTCTGTTATGTGCATTTTTTGTATTTCATTATTTTTTACTTTTGTGTAGGGTAAAGCTGACACTAGAAGGTCTGGAGGAAGATGACGATGATAGGGTGTCTCCCACTGTTCTTCACAAAATGTCCAACAGCCTGGAGATATCGTTAATAAGTGACAATGAGTTCAAGTGCAGGCATTCACAGCCGGAGTGTGGGTATGGCTTACAGCCTGATCGCTGGACAGAGTATAGCATACAGACAATGGAACCGGATAACCTGGAACTGATATTCGATTTTTTTGAGGTGAGTAGTTATTTCGCTGAGGGAGTTGAGAAAGAATGCAGGCATGAACCTATTTTTACAGATGTTTTGATTTTGAATTTAGTCTAATTTGTGTGAACCCATGACTCATACAACTGTTTAGATGTTTATTCCTCTGTGCATTTTAGCAGGCTTAAAAAACTTGGAGTTGACAGACTCAAGTACTATTAAGAATATAATTAAGAAAACTTGAGCAGAATTGATGTTTCAAATCGAGACCAGATGTCTGGATGCCTGTGTTTGTTCTAAATATAAATGAATTGTATCCAAAGGAGCCTCCAAGGGTAAATAGAGGGATGGGCAGGTTCTAAAACTCTTGGTGGACAACCTGATGTAACTAGAATGACTGACTCCTCTTTATGACTAAAGTCTGGTTTTAATGAGGCATTTTAAGAATTCTTTGTAATAGCAGACTCATTTTTGCAACTTTACTTGGTATTATAAATATGTAATAAAAAAGTTGCTATGAAAATTGTGCCAGGTTGTTCAGAATCTGTGCTCCCAACTTTCCAGAGCTGCTTGTGACACTTACACTAGAGCTCTCTGGCTTACTGGCTGTTCAGATGCTCCCCACAAATAATCCTAGGTCTTCCTCTAAGGTCCTTCCTCTGCTGTGCTGGCTCAGTAGTTCTGTGTACTGCTTTCCTTAGACTCTTACTTTTTGATGCTTCCACTCCCATTTCCACTAAATTAGAGTTTTCAGTCTTTGAGGGTGGGGAATTTTCCTTGCCCAGCAGTAGCAGCTAGCCACAGTTTCTTGAAAATAACAGAATTCAGGATCGGTTTAAACCACTGAGTAACACTTGTTACACATAATTAAAATTATTATAATCTTTGAATTGTTTAATTTGATGATGCCCTTAGACATAGCCTTTGTGAGTGGCTTTTTGGCTACCTTGCATTATATGGAATTTAAAGTATTTCCTTTCACAAAACCATAATAAAAAAATGTAATTAGATTTTACCTAAGTACTAAAAATTTGTGGCACTTTATTATAAAAATAGGAAGTTTTGGTGGAATGTTTCCTTGTTCTTTAAGGACCTACCTTTTAATAATCTCTTGAACAGCCTAACTTTCATTAGATTAGCAGTTGGGAAATACTGTTTTATTCATAGACGAGGCTGATAAAATGCCCAGTGTAATCTCAAAGTAAGTATTCTGTTTCCTAGAGAGTTACTGTCCTTCTATGTCACCTGTGTAGATGCCTTTTTAGAGAATATAATATCCATTAAAAGCTCACTACAGGTATAATTAGTCTTGGAATATAAAAGTACTTAGAAACTTTCAGTTAGTGCTTTAAATTCACCTAATAATATTAGAGGATCAGAAGTGCAAATCAGAGTTATGATTAATAAAGTGTAAATTAAGATTTAATAAAAATCTTAAAATATTATATACTAGAAGAAAATATTATTTATTACAAAGAAGCTATCTAAATTGCCTGAATATAAATTTGATTTTGTTTCTTATTGATCTTCCTCCATAGATTCTGAGTTGACTTTAAGGGAGTTTTTTGATCTTTAAATGGAAAATAATGAAGTATAAGAATTTGGATTATTCTAAACCTCATTTTTTCAGGAAGATCTCAGTGAACACATAGTTCAGGGCGATGCCCTTCCTGGACATGTGGGTACAGCGTGCCTCTTATCATCCACCATTGCTGAGAGTGGGAAGAGTGCTGGAATCCTTACTCTTCCCATCATGAGCAGAAATTCCAGGAAAACAATAGGCAAAGTGAGAGGTAAGCGTGGTGAAGCAGGGCGGCCCTTTACAAATAAGCAAAGGTTAAGTTAGAGTTTTATTAGTTTCAAATGAGGCTTTTTAAAATGATAAAGATTAAATTAGTAATTTGTTTTAGAATATTAGCTAAATTTTCTGGAAGCTTTACTTTGACTCAGTTTTGACTTGTTGATTTTTTTCTATTTGATAGAGACTGATAAAGCTTGTTTGAATAATATTTAAATGTAATTGAGTTCATCATGGCCTTTTTAATTGTCTTTATTTTTGTTCTCCCTCTTTTTTTTTCTATGAAAGTTGACTATATAATTATTAAGCCATTACCAGGATACAGTTGTGACATGAAATCTTCATTTTCCAAGTATTGGAAGCCAAGAATACCATTGGATGTTGGGCATCGAGGTGCAGGGAATTCTACAACAACTGCTCAGTAGGTTGAATATTTGAGTAGTATTTGCATTTGGTAGCTCATGCTTGATAAGGTTAAACTTGTTTGACCAACCAAAGGTCAAATGATCCTTTCATTATTTCCCTGGGATTTAAATGTAATTTGGTAATTAAGGTTCCCAATTCAAATTAATTAGAGACTAACTCTCTCCTAAGGTTCTGGCCGGTCACTCTTTTTAATATTCTACTGAATTGGTGACAAGAGAGACGTTAAAACTAGAAAGCCAAGAGGGAAAGCTTGAGGCATAGTCAGCCTGATGACATCACTGTGTTGTGTTGTGGTCCTGACTTTAGGCATGTTGCCCTCTGTGGGTCTCAGTTTCCTCACCTGTTTTCAGTATATCCATACTTCCATTCTATTGCTGTGTCAGCCTTTTCCCATTCTCCCTTCACGAATGGAAAAATACATTATTATATTCTAGTATATAATATTATAATATTTTAAGTGTGCCAATATTAATCATCTCAGGCTTCATTGCAAGGAGCAAGTTTCTATGTCTGTACTACTTCATGCCATTGCGAAGGATCACTTTCCCTGATTGCTCACCTCACTTGAAGGGGGGAGGTATGTGTTGGTATAGGATATGTTTATAGTCAGCTTGTAAATACCTGTAATCATTAGAGCTTTCATCCATGGAATAAATGCACACACCAACCAAGTGATTGTCACAGTCGTTTTTTTTTTTTCCTTCTCCCCAAAGCCCTCCGGTACATAGTTGTATATTCTAGTTGTGAGTGCCTCTGGTTGTACTACAGTCTTATTTTGAGGATGGCAAAATTAACCTCAAAATAGAGAATAAGTACTATTTCCATTGTCGAAAATACAGTTGGCTTCTTTATTACTTTTGTTTTCTCTGTCTTTTCTATAGTATATATTTCTTCTCTTTCAGGCTTGCTAAAGTTCAAGAAAATACTATTGCTTCTTTAAGAAATGCTGCTAGTCATGTAAGTGAATCTCTTCTTTGGACAACTTTGGACTGTTGGTTCAGAGGTAGAAAAGTAGAGAAATGCGGGTCTGGGGAGTCTCCTCTAGCCTTCATTAATAGGTTAAAAGGGGGAATGTTTATACTTCTGAATATGTCACTCAGTGAAGATGAAGTATCTCTAGGCATTTGTATTTAGATTCATGGTGAAGATTAAGATGAAAACAATGGAATCATAAGCATCCCTTTTTTGAGACAACAGATTTTGAGTGATTGGGGCAAGAAAAACATTCCCCATTAAGCGTTGGTTTTCATCAACTGAATAACATGCTCATTCAGATACTCACTTGAGAAGTAATGCTCATAGAAGGATTTGATAGTGACTTTATGTAACACTTTTAAAAAACTCTGTCAGTTTAGATCCTTCGTATCAGCTTGATTATGTTAAATTTCTTAACTCCTTTTATCCAATTATAAAGGATTAGGGTCCGCTTTTTTAGCTTTTAGTTTTTTTTCAGCAACTGCAACTTGACATTTTTAATCAAGAACCTGAGATTCCCCTCCCTCCCCCCATTCCTCTGTACCTGACAAAAAAGCCTCATGTTCCAGAGTTAAACTAGGGGAAAAAATGGAGCAACATCTCATACTTTTATTTCTAGTTTTACACCTTGTCCTTCACATGCCTTCAACTTTGCTTTTTTAAAAATAGTTCAGCAATAAACTTGATTTGTCAGATGTTTATCACTTAGAGGAGCAAACATCTGTTCTAAGACATAACTTTTTTCATATTTTAACATCTCTAAAATTGGGATGGGTTTTACAACATTCTTAGCTGAGCATCGTGGTTTGGTTGGCAGTGTTTTTTTCCTGTCTGAGTGCTATATAAAATAATGATGGATTTTATAATTCATGACATCTTAGGTTGATTACTGTATTTATTTTAATGTTTAAAAATATTAATGACTAGTTTTGCCTTTGTGTTGAAAGGATGATATTAAATTTATGAGTCTATTGGGCTGTAGTTCATTATTTGGAACCCCTGTTAATTCATTGTAGCCAACTAATATAACATTGTTTTATTAGCTGTAAACACGAGAAGATCCCTGTTAAAGAATTTTCAGGGCCTCTGCTTTTGGAGAGAGGGTTTCAGTAAGCTTTTTTCTTCTGTATTCTGATGAAATCCGTTGTAACTCATATGGATCACATTTTAGAATGTCTTCTATTAGTTATTAGTGGCTGGTTTGTTTTAATGTTAAAAACATACCTTTGAAGAGGTTTTGGTGTATTGGCTTATTTCTTAAAGCTCACACATGAATTTTGGGATCAAGTTTTATCTCTTAGTAAAATTAGTTTACTAAAGGATGATGATCATGTAAAATTAAACATTTAAACTAGAAAGCTATAATTTAATATATTTAGTTGTTATAGCTATTTAGGGGTGTTAGGTTTGTGTTTGTTTACAGTAATAGAAGCTAAGCTCATTTCCTGTTTCAAAAGTCATCAAGGAAGTAGGCTCCTTTGGTCCTGGTCTGTGGTCCATGTGTACTTACAAGTTGAGCACCTTCCTTGACCTAAACCTGGGGTAGGGTGTGGAAATATGGCCATCGATTCTTATATATCACTTCCCTGGGCCATAGTAACATTACAGAATTCTCAGGCCTTGTTTCTTTTGAGCCTAGCTGGCTTTCTTTCAGTGAACGCACAATTTATATGTCAGTTTATGTTCTCAGCATTTGTTTGGATTAATTCATGTGTCAGAATGGATCTGACTTTTAAAAATACATTCTTAACTTGGATTCTTGTCCTCTTTTCTTCTGCTTAGGCCTCTGTCAGAGAATTCAGCATGTGCACATTCTTGTTGCCCATTTCTGCTTTCTCTGTCTTTTGAACAGGTGTAGTTTGCTCTTTAATCTGATTGCTGAGGTTTTGTTAAGAAAGGCTGTAAGGTGTGCTGCTCCAGTGCAGCAAGGAGCAGAGCTAAGAGACTACAGCTTATTCAATTTCCCACCTCGTCTTTGAGGTTCGGCTGTCCAGCTAAGGTATGCAGAGCAGGAAGGTACCAGGTAGCCCTGAGCTCTAGGCTCCTGTTAGGCTCTATTTCTGCTAATAGCAGTAGCAGAGGTGACACCTGTGAAGGCTGTCTCCTGTCACAGAAGGGGCCTCGGGCTGTGTTTGAGTGGATCAATACCCATTTTCTTGCCAGGAAAAAATTGCTGTGCTATTGCAAAAAAAACAAAATACTTACACAGTTGTTTTAAAGGGAGAAATTACTTTTTAGAAAAAGCTTAAAGTGTAGCAGTAAATAATTCATGAAGAAGTTTTATGTTTTTGTGTACAGGTGTATAATTTTATAGTGAAAAGTAAATTTCTTATGTCTTCATAGTTTTAGATGTATCTTGGGCCAGATGATGTTTTTTAAATACATGTTTTCTTTATTTTTGTCAGGGTGCAGCCTTTGTAGAATTTGATGTACATCTTTCAAAAGATTTTGTGCCTGTGGTGTATCATGATCTCACCTGTTGTTTGACTATGAAAAAGGTATGTTGAAATTCCCTCATTTCAAACTCTTAACAGTTAAATAAAAGGTTTAAAAACAGGTGTTTATATATATATATATATATATATATTTAATTATTACTAGGTAGAGTCGTTCAGTTCGTTTTCTTGGTGAATTACTGCTTATCCTTTCCTCTCTCAAGCTCCTACAATATTGAGAGGGTGAAGAGAGAGGAATATTAATTTTCTAGAGTAGGATCTCCATTGCGGAATTTGCTTTTTTTTATATTATCTAGCGAAAGGACATTCCAAGAGGTTTCTGTGTCCGTCTGCCACTGTCCCTATATTGAGGCAGTAGAGAAAGCTATCAGAGTATTTGTTTTCTAGGCTCCTTTCTATTTCTTCTTCAAGATTTTTATCAAATTAATAGGCTACTGTGATTTGGCTAAAGTGGGAAGAACCAGAGTGAAAAATGAAATTGTAAAAATGCTTTTGGAGCCAGATACCGAAGGGCCCCAGTGAAAGGGTTTAGACTGAAGAACTAGGGAGATAGGAAAGACTTTTGAGCCAAGAGGCTCAGAACTAAACTTCGGATTAATATTTTGGTACCTGTTGTAAGGGGACTTTAAGAGGATGGAGACTGGAGGTGAGGGAGAGGTAACGTGGGCCCAAAGTACAGTAAGCCTGAACTGGGGAGGAACAGGTGGAGAGAAGGACAGGATAGAGGAGCAAGTCCAGAAGGAGATTTGAAAATGCATATAATTTCTTAAAAATTGTAATTGTTGCTGTATAAGGATAATTGTGATAATTATATATTAGTTAAAGTTCAGTGTACAAATTAACCAAGTGATTTCTCAGGACTTAAACTAGGAGGGTTCATTTGGTATTTTCTTTAAAACTGTGGTGGGTATTTTCCACTGAGTTGATTTAAAGTAAAGGCTAGTTTGCTAACATGTATAACACTGTACCAGTCACTGCATGTTGTCCTGTAAATATATAACAAAGCACCTGGCTCTGCCTGCTAGTCGATTCTCATCAGTCCTCTGGTTTTGGCTTACTGTGATGTATAGAAGAGAACCCTTCTGTTTCACGGTATTAGGAGAGGGAAGGAAGGAAATGTACCTATTTAGACGACAGAAGTAGAATAACTTAATAGAAATGGAACAGCTTATTTTTGCTTTTGGGGAAACATTAATGCAAAGTGAAATGGGAAGGAATGGAATGGTAAAGGAGCTTACTAACCAAGACTGAGGTTAATGAATCTAGCTCTAATTTCTAAAACTCTGAGAGGTAATTGAAGAGTATTGCTGAGCCCCGTTTTCACCAGACTCTGTCTTACTCTTAAGTTGAACTTGGGTGAGTTAATCAGGGAATGAAAGTAATGAATTGTATATATTTTTAGGTTGAGTTTTAATTTTTAAACTGATATTTTCCTTAAAAAACCAATTTCATGTTCATTATAAAACTGTAGATAGTTTAGAAGATTATGAAATGAAAAATAAATCTTCTTTCCCCTTTCTCCTTGATCACACTCCCTTACTCTTAGTAGTTCTTGTGTGTCTGTCCAGAGAAACTATGCATATACAGGCTCATACCGTATATACATGAATGAATATAAATGTAATGTATTTTAGTATATTTGTTAGATTGATGATTTATTGGTGGTACATTAACTCATTTCCTTAAGAAAGAGGTGCATAGCATTGTGACATTTGATATGGTATTAAAATCTAATAAAACAGATTTTCACATGGGGAAAACGTTTATAATAGATTAGAGTTCCAGTTATGTATTACTGCTTATAGCTAATCAGACACTTTTTTTCATGACAGTTGATTTCTGTGGCCATTTTTAACCAAACTTAAGTTTAAAAGATTTAGAAAAGATTAGAAACTTATTGACAGAAATTAATCCTTACATAGTACTTGCATGTTGATTTCCTAGTCATGTAGCATGGATATATGTCAGATAAGATGTATACAGCATGACAGGAAATAGGGGAAATGGCTGACTTCTGGCTTTGTTCTCAGTGTGTCTTCAGGGCCACAGCTTCCTCCCAGCCGTTGTTTTCTTTCAGGCACTCCCACCTACATTAAAAACAAAAGCCAGATTTTAAGAGCTGGGAGGTGGTGTTCAGTAAGAAAGGCTCCCCTGCATAGGCTCGATGTGGCCACAAAACAATTGTTTTTATCATTCAGTAAATTGAGATATTAGTCTTGTCTAGGGTAAACGTTCAGTAATAATTGGGGGCCTGTTTTTCTCTTTGTTTTCTTTTTAGAAATTTGATGCTGATCCAGTTGAATTATTTGAAATTCCAGTAAAGGAATTAACATTTGACCAGCTCCAGTTGTTAAAGGTAGTCATAGTAGCATAAAATGTAAATTATCTCTTAGTTTTAGGACTATTTGTACTTGTCTGTGTGTGCTAATGTTCTCTGCACATGGAGATGACTGTCTATTCAGCATGCGTAGAGTGTATGCTTTGGTTTTCTGTTCTGTTAGGAAGCATACGTTTGTGCTAATCCATCTCTTCTCTAACAGTTTCCATTCGTGAAGGGGCTAGGCCATGTCTTTGTAGGTGATAGGGGCTAGCCCTTCTCATCCGTAATCTTAGGCTGCCTCTGGTCTCCTTTAGCCCTTCTTCATATAGCTGTCACTAGTTTACAATTGGCCTTTTATGCTATTGTTGGTTTTTATACTTATGTTACTATGGAAGGTCTTTGTATGTTTTGTTATGCTATGTAATTTTACATGATCCCTCTTCCTATTTCCATTAGATACCTAAATAAATGGTTGAGTATAAAGAGTTTCCTAATTTAAGAATTTTTATATTCTTCTTCCGTATTTGGGTATTTGATCATGATCTTCTCTGTATGTATGCACATAAAATATATACAGTGGTTAGTGCTTACTCTTAGTAAACTGATAATTCTACATTTTATAGTTTTCTCTAACTTGCTAGCTATTCAAGTTACAGTTCTATTAACCATATCTTCATGAACTAAGGCTTTTTTTCTGATTGCATTTTGTATGTGTGTGTGTGTTTTCTAGCTCGCTCATGTGACTGCACTAAAATCTAAAGATCTGAAAGGTATGTACCAATATGGAAACACTGTTTTCATTTGGTAGTTAGCATATATACAATATTTCCTTATCCATTTTAACATACTCTTGGTCATTTGAGTAAATATAATACTGGGCTCTCTCAGTGTGATTTTATAAACATGAAGGCTTTTTATGCATATTAATTATCAAATGCATGTATGTCGTATGTATAGTAACTGTGATTTTTTTATTTTTGTGAGTTTTCTTAGCTTGATGATCAAAGTTCTTTATAATTTTGTACCTATCAATCTTTCCAAACATTCTTAACCATTACAAAGTGGAAACTATATCGAGCATAGAATCTGGCTCCAGAGCTGGGAGTTTGAATCCATCTCTAGCGTTTACCAGCTGTGACCTACTTTACTTAAATGCTCTGTGGCTCAGTTTCCCCAAAGCTTGTCCTGCCTACAAAATCTCTTTGCAATTCCACTTTTCTTTTTACTTCATAGAACTTAATAGTCTCTGCCATTCATTTGAGGCTTCTTGTGCCCTTTTGTAACCCTTTATTTCTGTACATGTCCTGTCTCTTCATCTAGAATGTAAACCTCTCCAGGGTGGGGAATTGTTTTCATATTCCCCAAGACATTTACAGGGCTCTGCCCATGGTAGTTAGTCCTTAGATGTTTATCTGCAGTTGTGATAACAGGATAGTTGGAATGCCTTTATGAAGAAATTGTGAAGTGCTAAAGACTCCAAAGATTAACCCCAGAACATAAATATGACTTCTTGGTTCGTAGATATTTCATGACTATTAGTAATAAAATGAATTTACTTTTAATTTATTCAACAGGAAAATTTTATGTGATTTGTTTTAAGAAAAGCTTGATATTTTTTTCTTTCGGAAAAAATTCTTGTGTTTCTTGAGATAAATGGTAATGGTAAAAAAGAACAATGGTAGCTATAGATTCTCTTAATTTCTAACTTCTGAGTTGATTTTGATATTTCAAATAGAAGGCTTAGCAAGATGACACAGCTCTTAATTCCACTGAGAAATAACAGATCACTACTTGTGACTACTTTTTAAAAAGTATTACATTTTTATAATAAAATAATCACGGTTGGGGCCATCAACTGTGATGTTTCTATTAAGTATTGCAAACTGGTCTTCATAAAGGATGCTTATTTCAAAAATGGGAGTCTTAATGGTTAAAAATAATAAATACAAGAGCCTCCAAAAAATACTACATACGAAAGGATCTCATAATTACTTCAGCTTCTCTTTTTTTGCCCTAAGAATTTAGGAAAAGATCTTGGTGATAAAATGGTATTTTATCTACTGAGTTTTTAAATTTAAAATTTCAGAATCTGTGGTTGAGGAAGAAAATTCTTTTTCTGAAAATCAGCCATTTCCTTCTCTTAAGATGGTAAGTTCCTTAGGAAAACTAGAGCAAGACTATCTCATTAATTCTGTTATATCTGAATAATTTATTTTGGTCTTTTAAATGGGCACTAAAAAGGCTGTGTAAAAGACAGCTTTAATGTAAACTTGTCATCATTGATGCTTTTTAGAGAAGATACATTCTTGGGTGGTGTACCTATGCTACTTTTTTTTTGTTTTTCTGTTTTATCTCCCCAAATCCCCCCAGTACACAGTTGTGTATTTTATTTGTGGGTCCTTCTAGTTGTGGTGCTACTTTTTTTTTTTAAGAGTAACGTATCTTCTTAAATGAATAAAAATTCCCACCTCAATGGGTTAATTTGGTAAGAACAGGAAATTCACATATTTCTGTATATAAACAGGAAGGAGAGAGCTCATAAAAAGGGGTGGAAGGGAGGTGTAATGATGGGAGAGGCATTTTTACAATATTTAAAACTGTTCCTTAGCTTTTAGAGAGAAATGAAATTCTCCAAGCAGAGAAAATAAGTGCCCTGGTTACTTAAAATAAGCCACGAGTTTCAAGAATTTGTTGTGAAAAAGCATAACGAAAACTAGCGTGAAGATTTAAAAATTAGGCACAATTCATACAGGAATCCCTTTGACGGCATCAGGCAAGCCTACATGGATACCAGACACTTTCCTTGACCATGCTGGGTCTGCTTTGGTTCCTACTGGCTCCATTTCCTAACTTCTACTCTTCTCCATTGTCTTTTTTGGTGATGTCAGGTACAATAGATTTCT
Source organism: Equus quagga (assembly GCF_021613505.1). Taxonomy (NCBI): domain Eukaryota; kingdom Metazoa; phylum Chordata; class Mammalia; order Perissodactyla; family Equidae; genus Equus; species Equus quagga. The sequence continues at coordinate 79,648,584 of NC_060278.1, forward strand.
TAGGCAAAATTGGGTAATTTCAATTTATCGCGATTATTCACCCTACAAAAAGGATGCTACCAGAGAGCCCCTTGTCCTTGCAATGGACGTTGTCCTAGTGTATTTAAAACATGATTTGAATAATTTTTCATATATTTATGAAGCCCAGCTAAGTAAAGTCATTTGTTCTAGTCCAAAATTCTGAAATCATTTGCTTCTTAGAAATCTCATGATTTCATAGAACAGAAAAACACTTAAGAAAAAATTGTGTCTCAAAGGTTTGACAACATTTACTTAGCCAAAGAAGTTAAACACACACACTCATTTATTCACCCACTTTACCATCACTATGATTTAATCACAGAGAAATTTTAAAACTAAAGAAAGGCCAAATCCAATCTTAGTATGAAGGAGAATCTGCAAATTTGATGTTTAGTAGTCAACACTAATATACACTATTGTCCTTATTTTTCTAATTTTGCATTAGTGCAGTAAAAATGTGACAGGTACATTAAAAATAAATAAGGCTAAAGATATCAGAGAAGAAAGTAAAGAAGCCCCACATGAAACTGAGACAAACTGGTGTGGGTGCTGTACTTTCCATGCGGCGGGTTAGTGCAGACCCAGGGCTAGATCCCAGGTCAGCAGACTCCCAGCTGTGTGCTCACCACTGTGTTATCTGTTAGTATGCTTTTATTGGCTCGTACACAATTAAATACTGTATATCCTATACATGTTAAATGATTTCTAAACTTCTGAAATAAATTGAGCTAAAAAACAATCTGTTTGAAATTCATTTTGCCCTGAGTATGTTTATGTGTTTGCCTGGTCTTCATGTTTGAAGACTCAACAAGTCAGCTCTTTGTACGTTAATATTCAAGCTTCATATTTTCAATTTGACTTTCTAGTTATGCAGCCAAAATGATCTTTTGCAAAATGTCCAGGTAATTTAGTCTGGATAAGTTGACAACTTATTGTTTGCTTATATGGATAGTGCCTTATTTGTTAATGAGCCTCGGCATACTCTTTCATTTGGAGATGACATCTTTTCAGGGGGTCCTCAGTATAGTGTTTGTTAAGCATCACCGCCTTGGAAATAAGCTAGAAATCGTGGCTTTTCATATAGCCACTTCTTAGTATGGTAGATTGGCAGCCTCAGGCAAGCCTGAATGCAATTCAGAAAGCATGACAAACGTCATGAGGTCGCCTGTCTTACTACAGCTGATTTGGCATGTTCAGTAGTGATGGTGAAAGGATTTTAGGTTGAAGGTTCATCTTTGTGGTAGTAGTCATCAGTTACCACAGATGTTGCCTGAGACTACTGCTTTTGCTATTTAATTTTTTTGACTTTGTTATTTAACTTGATCATTAACCAGGCTGCCAGTTTTTGAGTATGAGAAAAGATAGTGGGTTATGCTGAAAGCACATAACATTTTTTATCCTTACTAGTGATATGTTTTCTTATAGATTTCTTTTTGTAGTAATTGTTTTCCTTTTTTTCTTCTTATCCTACCATTCCTCTCACCAAAAACAAAACAAAATTTACCACCAACAAACAAAACTCTAGGTTTTAGAGTCTTTGCCAGAAGACGTAGGGTTTAACATAGAAATAAAATGGATCTGCCAACAGAGGGTAAGTAATTCTCTGTGTAACACCCTCTTCTTCCTCCCTCTCCATTTCTTTAAATGCATTCATCCCTGTCTCTTCATTTTAATGGAATAAGAGAGACTGAAATCTTATTGTGGCTTCTTCTAGCAAACACAGTGCTTGTTGGTCCTTTTATTAATAAAGTCTGTCTTACACTTTTACTAACGCAGAGTACTTGAAGTAGTGATGAATGTATGATAGTAGAAATTTCAGTTTACATGTTTCTCATGCACATTAATATGGATGGTTTCTGGGCATACTTACAAAGTGAACAGTGAGAACTTTCTGGACAGTCAGAACTTCATAACTCTGTGGTTAGTTTTTGTTTTCTTATCCCCCATCTAAACATGTATTTTAAATAATTTCCTAATTTTCTGTTAAGTGGCATTAGCTAGTAATAATTAACTAGGAAAAGAAATCTCCGCAGATATAATGCCTTCTAAGTAGCTATTTATGATAAGCTGGTTCTGGTTAACATAGTGAGTGTTGAACCAAGGTTTTCCTAATAAGTGATTTTTAGTTTTCTGAGCTTTTAGATTATTTTAATGACTAATACTTAAAACATTTAATGTTTGAATATCAATAGGCTTCTTGGTATCTTAGCTATATTTGGAGACTTAGTTTTATTATTTGTTGAGAGTAGTTGATATGCCTAAGACCCACAGAATGAGATTTTTAACTGTTAATTCATAATAACCAGGGGTTTTTTGTAATGAGTTACAAAATAAGCAGGTGAAGTGGAGTCCTTTGGTCCTTTAGTTTATGAAGATTATATTTTAAAGTCATAGTTGATTGCAAATTACCAGAGTTTTAGCTTTTACTTTGTTAACCTTAATTCGTTAAAGCAAAAGTCTGTTGATAATATAGTCACTTTGTATATAAGTTCTCCATACTTGAATTATGATAGCTGCACCATCACTAAGTTGCTGTGTGGTCTTGGGCAGGTGAATGTTTTCAGGCTTCATCTGTAAAATAAGAGTTGGACTAGATGTTATCAAGATTTTTTTCCAGCACTGTAATTTTAGGGTATTTAATGACTTTAGTTTTCCTGTTAATTTCTTCCACATAGGATGGAATGTGGGATGGTAACTTATCAACATATTTTGACATGAATCTGTTTTTGGATATAATTTTAAAAACTGTCTTAGAAAATTCTGGGAAGAGGAGAATAGTGTTTTCTTCATTTGATGCAGATATTTGCACAATGTGAGTAATATTCAGTTGTTTTCTCCTATACTCTTAGACTGTAGCTAGGACTTAGGATAGAAGGGTCATGGTTGGAAGTGGGAAAGTTGCCCAGGCTTCACGTCTGAATTTTCCTCTCAGTCAGGTTATACGTATTCTCACATCCCTTCAGGACTACCTGCTGGGGTGCCCTCCATGCCCCCTGGGTCTACCTCTGCCCTGTGTTTCACTTTACAGGCATGTAACATCCTCCTTACCCAATTGTAAGCCCACAAGGACTTTCTTGTTCCCCATTTCTGAGAATATTTTAGCTCTTGTGTAGAATAATTAAGAAAAAAATTTTATTTTGACTGAAAGGCAATACATGTTGATGGTGGTTATGTCTCAGTAATGAAATTATGGGGTTTTTGGGTTTGTTTTCTTTGTGTGTTTAGAATTTTCTAAAATTTCTAAACAGTATAATTACTTCCCCAATGAAAAGTATCTTTTAAATTGCCTTTCTTAGGGTTCGGCAAAAGCAGAACAAATATCCCATATTATTTTTGACTCAAGGAAAGTCTGATATTTATCCTGAACTCATGGACCTCAGGTCTCGGACAACCCCCATTGCAATGAGCTTTGCACAGTTTGAAAATCTACTGGTAAGCTATGTTTGAATTTTTTAATTTTAATTTTTTAAAATGTTTTAGAGCAGTAGTAAATAAGGTTTCATGTTACTTTACACATCTAATTTTTTAGTTTTGACCTATGTATAACAAGCAGGAGCTCTACTTAAAAATGAGGATATTAGATCTCAGAATGAAAAGCAGTTAAATGAACAAAAGAAAATATTTTCTGGGGCCCGCCCGTTGGCGCAGCGGTTAAGTTCGCACATTCCACTTCTCGGTGGCCCAAGGTTCACCAGTTCAGATCCCTGGTGCGGACATGGCACTGCTTGGCAAGCCATGCTGTGGCAGGCATCCCACATATAAAGTAGAGGAAGATGGGCATGGATGTTAGCTCAGGACCAGTCTTCCTCAGCAAAAGAAGAGGATTGGCAGTAGTTAGCTCAGGGCTAATTTTCCTTAGGGGGAAAAAAAATATTTTCTTGCAGGCTTAGGCTAAGTAAAGTTTATAGTTTAGTTTTCTGAGTGGATTTTATGAGTCACCTAAAATGGTTAGACTGTAAACTTGTTCAATAAAATAAATTGTAAGAAAAAATTCTCACGTTTTCTTTTTCTGCCCACTACTTGGGAAAGCACTGATCTAGAGTATGACCATTTAGCATCTGCAGTTAATAAGTTACTTTTTCATGAGAAACTTATTTTTCTTCTTTTAGGGGATAAATGCACATACTGAAGACCTGCTCAGAAACCCGTCCTACATTCAAGAGGCAAAAGCTAAGGGACTAGTCATATTCTGCTGGGGAGATGATACCAACGACCCTGAAAACAGAAAGAAATTGAAGGAATTTGGAGTTAATGGTCTAATTTATGATAGGTATTTGTTTTTCATGAAAAATTTCTATGGAATGTTAGGAAAACAGTAGTTCACATCTTAGAAAATGAAAAATAATATTAAACTTAGTTAAGTTAAAAAAATCTGTAGTTTGGCCTGAGATTTATCTGAACATTTTTTTGTCATTGGAATTTTTCAAACTTTGGAGTACCACAGTCATTTGGGAAGCTTGTTAAAAATTCGCATGACTGGGCCCTAACCCAGACGCACTAAGTCATCTTGTGGGTGGGAGTGGCTGTCTGCCCCAGACCTCTTCTCTATCTACACCAACTTTTTTGGTGATGTCCTCCAATTTTGTGGCTTTTCATACCTTTGTATATTCCCAAACTTTTATATCTCCAGCTCAGACCTTTCCTTAGACCTTTAAACTTTTGTATCCAGCTGCCAACACCTGTTTTTCCTAAGACTTGCTGATTTCAGTATAAATGCCAGCTCCGTCTTTCCAGTTTCTCAGGCCAAATCCTCAGAGTCTTTCATAACTCTATTTATCTCATACCCCAAATCCAGCCAGACACAATCTTGTTGATTATATTGTCAGAACATATCCTGACTCCATCCACTCACCACTTTTACTGTTGTCACTCTCTCCTAAGCCACCTCATTTTCCAGGTGAATTAGTCAAGTAGCCTGCTCGCTGGTGACTGGCCCCACCCATGCGTCCCTGCTCCCTCTTCTCAGCACAGCAGCCTGAGGGAGCCTGTTAAAGCCGAAGTCAGGTTACTGGGTAAAACTCTCCCACAGTTTCTGTGTCACCTCTAGTGAAATCCCAGTTCCTTATGTGGCCCTGTGTGGGCTGACTCCCATCCAATCCCCCACCACTACATCTGCCCTCTTTCTGTCTCTGACCTCTTCTCCTACAGCTTTCCCTCAAGCCACCCCCACATTGGCCTCCCGCTGTTTCTCTCCAGGAAAGACTGAAATGTCACCATCTCAGTAAGCCCTTCCCTGAATATCCTAATTCAGATAACAACTCTGCTCACAATGTGCTTCCTGACTTTTTTCCATGGTGTTCACCACCATCTGATATACCCATGTACATATTATATCCTACTTAATTTACGTTCTCCCTGACCTCCTGTCCCAGCCCCCGCCTCCCCCCTCCCCTCAACAAGCTCCATGGGGACCAGCTCTTTGCCTGTTTCATACACTGCCCTATCTCCAGAGGTCACAACAATGTGGGATACACAGTAGGAGCTCCCATATTTGTTGAACAGATCTTTTTCTTTTCCTTTTTTATAAGCTCCCCGGGAGTTTATGATGCAGGTTTGAGAGCCACTAATCTGAGAGACGGAAAGGTTGCTTAGCATAAAGGAACTCTGAGTTAGAAGGGCTGTCGTTAGAGGGCATGAGTTAGAGGGATGAGCAGGCTTGTTAATACTTGAGCAGCATTATACAAAGAGAAAGTGATAAAATTCTTACCAGGCCTGCTTTGAAAAATATTTTCCTGGAATTTAGTTCATATTTCTGTTCTATACAGTTATATCTCTTCCTTAATAAAACTTTTTTTCACTATTTTGTCTGAATTAGTATGGTTTTAAAATTACAGCCCAGATAATGCCTGCCTTCCTTTTTTTAACTATTTGGTTAATTTTGTATTAAGCAGCAAATGATTCATAGCTCTTTTTAATAGACATTTCTACCTAACTGACAGAAAATTAAAATTTTAAAGGAACAATTTGAAGGAAATTCCGGCTTTAGCAAAGTTTTGAAGAATATTTCTTTAAGGAGGAGGAAGGAATGATTGCACATATTTTCAGGCAAGAAAAGCGTATTGTGAGATTATACCATGTACAGTTTTGTGGGATATACAAATGTTAGGCAGATCCTTCATCTCAACAACCTCACTTGCTTGGAGCCAAATATGAACACGTGGTGGAGAACAGGAAGATGCTATGTGATATAAAAGGCCCTGAAGAAAGTGAGTTCTTTCAGGCCCACGGTCAATAAGAATAATTTTTAGAAAGAACCATTGAGATGAATTTGGGGGCGGTGTGATTAAATTCGCTTTCACAGGGTTTGCATTTTAGGCAGAGGTGAGAGCACAAATGGGGCAGGACGGTTGAGGGCGCAGAGGACATTGAGGACACAGCCCAGCAGCGGCTCCTGCTAGGGTTTGATGAGAGGTGCGGTGGGTTGTGTTAGAGCTGCTTTTTACCCTTCAAATTCTTTTTATTTAATTCTAATCAAAGAACTACATATATATGCATAACTATACGTATATAATTTTAAAAATCAAATAGTCTACAAGGCTTACAATAAAAACCAGCCGTCCACTATCCCTTTCATTGTCTCCAGCTGAGTTCTGTGTCCTAATTTTTTTTAGCTGTTTCTTCTGGTACTTAATGTGCTTATGCTATTATTTTTGTCATTGTCAAATTTGGACATTATATAGAAGGTTTTGAATGATTAGTGATTGTGAGCCTTTGATTCATTTTACACTGGGGAGAAGTGTGATGAGGATGGGTGTTTTAGTATGTCAAAAACCATTGTGTTCTCTTCTTTTACAAAGGTGTTAACACAGTAGATTTTACAGTTAATTATAGTTTTGTGATATATTATCTCATATAAACCACTATGTTTGATTTGCTGATATCTGGGGATTTCTGCATTTATGATAATGAGTAAGATGGCCTTTAATTTTCGTTTCTCAAATGGTTATCTAATTTTGGTATGGGTACCAAGTACTTGCCTCGTAAGTTGGCACTGTTCCCTCTTTTTATAAAAATGACTGTCTGCTCAAATGATTTAAAAGAAATACTGTAACAGACACCACTTTTAAAGTAAAGAACTTTCATTATCCTTAGATTTGAAGTCCCTTGTGTGCCTCTCCCTAATTCTATTCCCTTATCTCCTCCCTCAGGTATAACTGCTTATCAAATTAGTATTCTTTTTAAAAGTTTTTTAAATTCCTAATTTGTATCACTAAACCATGTACCATTTAGTTTTGCATGGCTTTTAACTTTATTTTTACTTTTTTTCCATGTGTTTTGATGTTCCTAAAATGAGTCCATTTGTTGCATATAGCTATAATTTATTCATCCTCATGGCTGGATAATATGCTTGGCTGCATGTCTCTGCCACAATTTATTCTCCTATTTGAGAACCACTTAGGTGGTTGTCAAGTATTTGATATTACATAATAGTGTCTCCTAAAATATGTGTATGAAGTTTCTCTAGGGCAATGACTTTCAAACCTTTTGACCCCAACCCGGTTAGAAATGCATTTACATTGCAATCCACTGTACACAAAGATATGTATATCTACAAGTGTGTACCTGAAACAAAATTTTAACAAAAATGCTCCTTGGATATTTCTTATTCATGTGTGTGCTCGTTCCTTGCACCACTGGCCCTCACCTTTTTAAATGCTACTTTCTGAACTGATTGCCACCCACTAGGTCTCTAGCTCAGCATGATAAGGCATCTTGTCTGTGGTCAGGCATTGGAAGCACAGCAGGAATATGGTCACGTGGAACAGGCTGTTCTGTGTTTTCCTGGTTCTATGCTCATCATACCCCACCATCAGTTCTCAGGAGTAGCCCAGCGCACAATAAACCTGTCAGAGTGGAAACTCATCGGCACATAGTTAAGGCAAACCATATTCAGCAAGATTCTGGTTCAGTCTCACTAGAACACTCTGTCCTTAGGTTACAAAGCTGGTAGAGTAGCAGTGGCCCACTTGGAGTGATAGCCCTTCGCACACCTTCTTTTTCACTCAGACTGCTCCAGTACAGATTGGTTGACTTCTTTGGGCACAACTGCCATCCTGAGTGATGACTGCTCCCTTACAGTTCCTGTGTCAGAGCTCCTGTTTCCTATAGTCCAAATCCTTTTTTCTCTTGTTTTACTGTCTTGTTTTCTCTCTTTGTTTTTATGGAGCACATCCTTCATTATCTTTTTGAGAAAGGAGGACACGGAAAGTAAATGTTTTTGAGCTCTTGCATGTCTGGAAGTATTGTGGCCAGGCATAAAATTCCATGTTAGAAATCATTTTCCTTTAGAGTTTGAAAGCATTTCTCTGTCATCTTTACAATTCCAGTGTTGCTGTTGAGGAGTGTGAAACCATGTTGATTCCTGTTCCCTCACATATGATTTCTTTGTTTCCTCTCTGGGAGCTTGGAGAGTCTTTTTGTCACCAGTGTTGTAAAATTTCAGAGAGATGGGTCTTTTTGTGGATCTGGTTTCACACGTAGTGCTGGGCACGTGGTAGCCCTCTTAGTCTATTGATATATGTCCTCAATGATGCGGAAAATTTTGTGCATTCTTCAACTTTTATCCCTTCCATTTTTGTGAGGTTTTTTTTTTTCTTTATAGAACTCCTTTTGTTTGCATATTATACACTATTGGACCAAACTTCTAATTGTTATCTTTTCTTCTATTGTCTATCTTTGTTTTTTTGCTCCACTTCGTAAGATTTCCTCAGCCTTATCTTCCATCCATTCTACTGAGTTTTTCATGTCTTACTGTGTTTTTAATTTCCAAGAACCTTTTTCTTTGAAATGCTCTTTTTTCTATATTTATAACAGCCTGTTCTCATTCAATGCAAGTACTATTTCTCTGAAGGCATAAAAAAACTTTTTTTTTGTCTTTTTGGAATTTTCTTGTCTGTTGCTCACTATCTTACAAGTTAGAAGCTTTCCTCAGATGTTTGGAAATCATTGGCTGCTTCTCGCGATAAGGAATCGGGATCTACAAAGCTTGTTGGAAGCTCTGAGTGTGTGCATGGGGCTTGTTGACTAGAATTTCAGGATGGGGTGATCAGGGAGCCTGTTTGGTCATACCTCTGGTGTCAGTGGATTTAGAACTTTATGTTTTGTCTGATCAGATTCCTCATAGAAGAATCTATATATTCTACCTAGAGAATCCAGGTCTGGCTGCCAGGTTCTTGGAGTCAGGTGACAGAAGAGAGCTGGAGAAGGGGGCCTCTCTCTGTATTTAGCACTTGTTAGATGTGTGTATTGTCTCTAGTTCCCCTGGTGCTGCTGGTGGTTTTGTAAAATGCCTAAATCCTCACGTGGTCATGTCCTCCGTTCCAAGAGATTGTAATTCTCGAAGTACACCTCGCTTGGCGTCGGGGAGGAGCAGTCTCCTCGGCGGGGAGGAGCAGTCTCCTCGGCGGGGAGGAGCAGGAAGGGGCGTGCTTGCTGTGCTCAGAGCCTGTGCCTGTCCTCCCTGTTGCAGCCCCTCTCTTTCACCCCAGTTCTAGAGGGATTTGGTGCTGCTTTTAACTCAGCCTTTTTGTTTTTTCTACTGTTGCCTTGTGAGTTGGCCTTTTCCGTTCTGCTAACTGAAACACTTTTTATTACTTATCCATCTGTTTTCCAGCTTCCAAAATTTTGTTGCCATGTCTCTTTGGTTTTTCCTCATGCTCGTGGATTTTTTTCTGAACTGCTTTATTTTCTTTCTAACGGGATATAGGGAGAGACTAAAGTTAGAGGCTTCTGTTCAGTCTGATACTTTGACCCACAGGTCACTTTTCATTCTCTTACATGTGTTTTTAACAGAAAGTCTGTTTTAATATAGTCAAATATTTAATGGAGTCAATACATTTTTTTATCTTGTTTAAGAAATTCTTTCCTACTGTGATGTCGTAAAGATTCTCTTGTAGTGCCTCACGTAAGTTGCCTGGCTTTCACATTTAGGCACGAAAGGCCCTCCTTTCTCTGCTGATGGGCAGTGCCAGTGCTGCCATCGTCACATGGCGCTTTTTCTGGGCTCTCAACTCTGGATTCCTCTGCCTGTACTGCACAGCTTTAGGATAATTCTCACACTGGTGAGCAGTCCTTCTCATCTTGATCTTTAGTGCTTTGAATCAGAACTGTGTGAATCCCAGCCCTGCCTCTTAATAGCTTCCCATCTGTAAAATAAGGCATTGCCCGTTGATTGACTTCGAGAGAAGCTACTTGAAGAATCACTAGTAAGGTACTGAATTTGTTTTCTGATTCAATTGCTTTTTAATCAGCTCTTTTGCATCAGGGGTACAAAAGGAGATGCTGCTCTTCTGGATTATTGGAAAGGCTGGGGAGAAGAGAAATATTTTTAAATGGAACTGCTGCTTGTATCTTAGGGAAAAACCCCATAATATGGATGTTCCCGGCATTCTGTAAACAAAGTCTCCTGAAAAGGTTAACTCAGACGAGTCTTAAGTAAACCATAAAATTACACTATTTTATGTGTTTTGTGTTTGTTTCATCATAGGATATATGATTGGATGCCTGAACAGCCAAATATATTCCAAGTGGAGCAGTTGGAACGCCTGAAGCAAGAATTGCCAGAGCTTAAGAGCTGTTTGTGTCCCACTGTTAGCCGCTTTGTTCCCTCATCTTTGTGTGCTGGGGAGCCTGACATCCATGTGGATGCCAATGGCATCGATAACGTGGGGAGTGCTTAGTTTTGATTGGGCAGAGGCCACTGTGGGGCATGCACCGCTGTTCTGGATATTCAGTTTTCATCAGTGAAGCATTGTTTTTCTATGTCTTTTAGGTTTCTTGGTCCAATGAAGCAATAATGAAGTATTTTACTATTTCACTACTGTTCTTGCTAGAATTTCAAAAGTATGCTATTTAAATCACTTGGCCAGGTATAACTACCAGTCATTCTCTTTACAATGAGAAAATTTATTGGTTGGTAAATATTTTAAACTAAATATGTAAACGTATAATGTTAAACAAATGTTCATTAAAAGCATAGCACTTTGAAATTAACTATATAAATATCTCATATTTACACTTCTTACAGCTTTTCATTTGATCAGGCCTGAAATATTTAGTACTTGAGGAACGTGGCTGTGCATAATTATACCTGACCATGGAAGAAATAAGTACCTCAAATGCATGCATTTGCACTGGTGATTCCAACTGCACAAATCTTTGTGCCATCTGTGTATATATGTGTTTTTTACATGTGTTGACATGCACATATACCATTTTCATTCAGTATGAACCTTGAGGCTGCTGCCATCTTCCCACTTAACCAAACCAATGCCTGTGTAAACAGCCTGGGGGTGATCCTTAAAAACTTGTTTCATACGTCTTTCAAAAGTTGTTTTGCATAAATGTTAAAATTTCACAATGCTGCAGGGTAATCTAATGTATAAAATATTAGAAGTATGTATTGCATACTTAGTAGAGTAGATCATAATGTATAAATTCTATTCAAAGCATGCTTTAGGTTTCAAGCATGAGATTATTCACGTTTACTGTAAGTCCTTGCATCTGTGGTGCTAGGTGAGTGTGAGAAGATGTCAAGGACTGAAGATATTTTGTTGCCTAAAAAAAAAACTCTGTTTGTAGGCATTTTGAATACGCTTATTTTAAGTGTCTCTCACTACCTATTACACACAGTTGCTTTGTGGGTTTGTTTTGTGTGTGTGTCTTGTACAGTAGTTAAATCTCCATGCAGAAAAATAAATGTCCTGAATTCTCATATTGGTATTCTTTATTGGTTAATGTATATCATGCATGTAATTTATTTAGGAATGTAGAAGATCCTACTAAGTGTATATGCATGTTTTTAGGATTATACTAAGGTTTCCTTCATCAGAAGCAGTTTGTTTTGGCATAACTGTAATTTAAGAATGAATGTTAAATAAAATACACAGATTTATTTTCTTCATTATAAAATGTAATTTTAAAAAGGTGTTACTTTTGTGGAATTGGTTCTATAATATTCTTATGAGAAGTTGGAATTTAGTACCTACCCTAAAGGGATGGCTTGTTTGCGTCTCCATTTTACTGCATGTTCTTCACTAGGCAGTTTATTCATGTACTGACATATTTTGGTAGTAGCTGAGAACCTAAGACTTGGAATTACGCATTGTATCTTTTTATTTTTTAAGTCAAACAATCCAGTTTGGGTCAGATCTTAATTGTGTGAGGATGGGCTTTGAAATCCTGTGGTACCATGTTTGTAACACTGATGTTTGATGGAAAATAGTTTAGGAAATGGAGTCTTCTACAAGGGTTCTATATACTTTTCCCATGTTGAATGAGATTTTCCAACTCTTTGGTGTGAATTAGGCACTTTTAGAAATCTTCTGAAAAAATTAGTTTTCTTCATCTGTAGACCTCTGTACAATACAAGTACCATTACCTCTGGTCACTTAATTAGCCATATATGCACATTTCTAGGCCTCTTTGTTTGTTTTATGCTTTTCCAGTTCCAGCTCCATTTTGAAGAGTCACCAGATGATAAAGGGAAAGAAGAGAGGATGAGTAAAGGAGGTGATGGGGGGTGTGGAGTTTTCCTGAACAGTGTAATTTGCTGAGAAGGACTTAGACTGCTCATGACACAGACAGAACCTCACTGCTCACTTTCTTTCCTGTCTCTTCCTGACCTTACAAGCCAGGGTTAGTGTTGATTAAAACATAACAGACAGTGGCTCCCCATTTTTATAGGACTAAGCCTGGGCTTCCATGTCACTAGCTGTTGCCGTGTACACTCTGCGCCTGTGCTAGGCCCTGGCCACACCATGCGCCTACACTCTCCCTGTGTGTAGCCGTGTGCCCTCGGCCTAGAAGCTTTGACCTCCCCACAGATGCTTTCTCCCTGCCAAACTCATTTCTCCTTGAGCCCTTGACCTCTCTCCCCTGAGCCCTTGCTGAAACTCCTTCGGAAGGGATGGCTCGATCGTTTTTACTCCATAGCCATATGTTCATATCTTGATCACGCCGTGCATCTTAGCACATTCTGGGTGGGCACGGTTGATGTTTGTCTCATCTGCCAGGCTTCGGGCTCTTCAAGGGCGGGAACCTTGTCTTACTCATTTTTATTTCCACAGTGCGTGGAACATAGTAGAAAATAAATGTTGGAATTATTGGGATAATATAATTTGTATCAAATGCCCTTTTGAATTAAGAGATTTAGATATGTTTACTAAGAATGTAAACTTTGAATTGGTTTACATTTTGACAATTGGGACAGTTTCTTGATGTCAATTTTAAATGTAGAGGTATAATGTTAATTGTTTTATATTTTCTGGAAATTGAGTGAAATGTTTGATAAAATGCTGCCATTGTTCTCTGGTATTTTCTACTCTCTGGAATTATGTACTGTAACTGACTGATGTAAATGTGAGGAACATACTCATTCCTCTGTGGTAGTGCCTGAGGCCTCCACAGCCGCCCGTTTACCTCACTCCCATTGCTCCTTGTGACCCTTCCCTGTCTTCTCCCCTCCAGACCCCACGCTCACGGCTACCTCAGTACCGCTTTCCTTGTCTGAAATGCCTTCTCTGTCTTCCTTCAGTGTCCAGCTCAAGTGCCACCTCCTCCATAAAACTGCCTCCGCTTTTGATCAGTCACGATGCAGACGGCCTCTAAATCTCACTACTCCATTTTGCAGCTGGGGTGATAAACCCAGAGAAGTCCCCTGACTTACCAGGCCGGGAGTGGAACTGAGTTTTGTGACTCCTAATCCTATGTTCTTAAACTACTCTGCCTTCTGAATTCTTAGGGCATTTCTTAGCATATGCTTTCTTAGAGTCCAGCTTACTATGTGCCTGTCCTATTTCCCTAATAAGATTGTAAGCCCCTTAAGGGCAGGGACTTCTTTGCATTCTACCACTCCTATAGTATTCTATATTTAGTTATGAACTAGATAAATAAATGGTGGTGGCAACAATCCCAGTTTCCTAACTCAGATTGTTTCACATTATACATACAATTTTGTATAGCATGCTTGGCCATATTGTCTGGAGTGTGTATGCTCACGTGTGCATGTGTGTTTTTGCATGTTTACACATGGAGTTCTCACTCTCCCCTTGTTGCTTGGGGTCACATATATGATGAGTTACCATAAACCAATTTTCTACTCCTTACTCAATGGGGGGACAATTATAGGAGTAAGTGAAGATAAGGTACAGTTTTCCCCCCAGCATTGGCCGCCCCTTCCTGGGGCCATATCCCTAAATCCTGCAGCCAGGCCTCATAGTGAAGAAGGTGCTGCCTTGGATAGGACTTGTGTGACCTGTCGGGGAGGCTGTCTCATTAGTCCTCATGGACCATCATTGTCCTGTGTGCCTTGGCTCTCTTCACAGCTTGACCGCATCTTGTCTCCCAGTATTACTGGTTTGGTCTCTAGGTCGACAATGGAGTTCTCTTAATTTAGATTTGGTTGCAACTGATTTGTGGATTTTAAGTTGGATCATGTACTTTTTAGGTAAAAAGCAAAGTATGTAATTAGAAATAGTGCATTATTTTGGTGTTCGTAGGTGGAAATTCATTTACATTTCTTAGTGGGTTCCTATAGTTTGAGGAATAGATTAGAAATGTTTAAAGCGCAAGAGAGTGTATGATTAAGACCACGTGAGTATGTTTTGGAGGTAGGGAGGAGAGATCATGGGCTGGAACAGACTTCATGGAGCTCTCAAGTCGTTAGAGAATGGAGTAGCGGTCAGGGTAGTTGGGAAGCCAGTTCGGGGCACAGCCTTTGTAAACTCAGGACCAAGGCGGGATTTGTGGTGTGTTGAGGGGGAATGAAGGAGCCATCTGACAATGGAGAGGGGATTTCGAATGTCAGAGGCTTTGCCTCCTTGTAGAAGATAAAGTTTATTAGTGATTTTAAAGAGAAATGCCATTAAAATGAAAAGTACTTTAAAATAATGAAGAAATTAGTACAGGAATAATAAAAGAAGTACAGAGATTAATTTTTCTAATCCTCTACTAAATTGATCTAAATATACCTCTGCCTGTTTCCTCAGAAAACACAAATGCAGATGGGATGGGTGAACTTCTGAAATTTACTGGCAAACTCAAACTATATAATTTCCCATGAAGGAAACCAAACATCTAGTAAAAGCTCCATGCATCCCACGGTTTTAAATGTCACTCTCTGCAGCCCAGACCTCTCCCCTAAGCTCACACATCCAGCTGTCTGTCCACATCTCCATGTGGAGGTCTAATGGGCATCTCACAATCAGTGTACCTTAACAAAGTCACCCTCTTCCACCACACCTGCTTCCATCCCACCTCCTCCAGTGTTCTGTCTCATTAAGTGGCACCTGGGAGTCTTCCATGATTTTTCTCTCACTGAAAACTTGTGATTAGTATAATTTCTTATTATGATATATGACAGGTCAGTTGCCCATTTGTTCTTTTTCAATTTTTAAAAAATTCTTACAGATATTTTTTTGCTTAATAACATGAGAATCACCTTATCAAAGTACCAGAAAAGTCCCCTTGGGATTTTGATCAATGTTGGATTGATTTTCTAGACTAATGTGTGGGAAGGATTTAAAAATAGGAAATCTTTCTATCCAGAACACTGTCTCCATTTATTCAGAATTTTTACATCTTTTAGTAAAATGGGTTTTTTCGTTTAGGTATTGTATACTTTTTAAAGTCTATTTCTATATTTTTAGAAACTACTTATGAATTGTTTTTCTAAAATTCCTATTACATTTCTTTAAATACTTTGTTCTTCATCAGTAATAAGCACTTAACTTTTGTTTAGCTACTTTGCGGAGTTCAATTAGTCAAAAAATTGTTACTTAAGTCTGGGATTTTTTAGATGATTGATCATATTACCTGCAAGTGCATTTTTCTAATTTTTAATAACAGCTCTTTCTTTATCTTATTTCATTAGCTGAGAACAGTTGTAGGCATCCTTGTTTCTTTCCTGACTGTCATGGTAAATAAGTATGATGGCTGCTGACCTTTCTATAGATGACCTTTATCAAATTAAGGAAATTTCCTTTTTTCTTAGTTTTCTAAAAAATCTCTTCCTCCCTGCCACCCCTAGGAATAGATTTTGAATTTATCCAATGAGTTTTTGAGGATTTAGAAAATAATAATAGTTTTTATTATCTGTTAATTTTAATGGCGTGAATGATGTTAATATATTTTCTAATGTTAAATTACCCTTCAATAACTGGTATAAAACCTATTTATGAATGTTCTTTCAATACTGATTTGCTGATTTGTTTATGATTTATTACCTACCCATAAATGAGATTGACTTAGTTTTCTTATGCTATTTATGTCTAGTTTTAGAGACCCTTAGGATAGCTTTGTAAAATGAGTTGCTTTTCAGGTTTTCCTCCCTTGTGGAACAGTTTATATAATGTGAGAATCATCTGTTCATTGAAGGTTTGATAAACTCCTATAAAACTCTGTGCATGTGCATATCTTCAAGTGTTTTTTACTGCCTTTACAGTTTCTTCTTTAGTTATAGCCTGTTCGTGTTCCCTAGTTTTTAAATTAAATTTATATTTCCTTGGGAAATCATTCAGTTTTCCTAGATTTAGACAAATTTCTTGTATGTAAAGCTATGTGTCTTATTTAGCGTGTGTGTGTGCATCTTGCTAAGTGACCACTTTCTCTTAATGCTTTCTTTGGGGTGAAGGGTGCATTATTCTTGATTAGATGGCCAAAGAACTTCTTTCTTGAACTAGGCTCTAGTAGTATTGAGCAATGTTTTTACCATTTCAGTTATTACTGCTCTTAAACGTGGTTTTTAAAATTCTACCTAATTTGGATTTTTTTCATACCTTTTCTTCTTGAGTTGACTCTACCTCAGCATTAAATACAGTTCTGGTTCCATAACAAAAGAATGATGGAGTTGACCTTAGAGAAATACTGTTTTAATGATAGTAGAACAAGAACTTTAAAAAACAAAGTTTATACTCCTTCGAATCGATGTTTCTATAATAATGGAACTATGCACAATATAAAGTAGAAACCTTATTTCTTAGGTTCTGCCTAGTGTGATTGAACTGAATTTCCTTATATAGTCATGCACTGCATAATGACATTTTAGTCAGTGACATACGGCATATATGACTGTGGCCCCGTAAGATTAGCACCATGGAGCCTAGGTGGAGTAAGCTGTACCATCGAGGTTTGTGTAAGTACAGTCTGATCGCACAATGACAAAATCGCCTGACGACACATTTGTCGGAATGTATCCCCGTCAAGTGACACATTACTGTAATTATTAAAGCATAACTAAATCAAGTATTTGTTGAGGGCTTGGGTAGGAGAATAAAGCCCCTTCTGTCTTCAACATGCTCATTATTTAGTTGAGGTAATATGTGTTTTAAAAAATGCAAGATTGTAGCAGTTGTCCAAGAAAGCAATAGAAGGAAAGTCACCAAGCTATACCCTAATGCTCGTTTAATGACAGATTAGACCCTGCACCTCCACTTCAGCCGTGTGGCTCTGCTCTGACCTGTGTGATTTCTCCTAGTAGAGATGTGATTTGAGGATGGATGGAGTTCCTTTGCTTAAAATTACTTGAGATGGGGGCCAGCCTAGTGGCGTAGTGGTTAAGTTCAGTTCGTGCACTCTGCTTCAGCAGCCTGGGGTCCACGGGTTCGCATCCTGGGCACAGACCTACACACCACTCATCAAGCCATGCTGTGGCAGTGTCCCACATACA
Source organism: Equus quagga (assembly GCF_021613505.1). NCBI lineage: Eukaryota > Metazoa > Chordata > Mammalia > Perissodactyla > Equidae > Equus > Equus quagga. The sequence goes on from NC_060278.1 coordinate 79,666,270, forward strand.
AAATAGAGGAAGGTTGGCACAGATGTTAGCTCAACAACAATGTTCCTTAAGCAAAAAGAGGAAAATGGCAACAGATGTTAGCTCATGGCCAATCTTCACACACACACACACACACACACACAAATACTTGAGATGCTATTAAACATGTAAGTGGAGGGGTGTGTGTGTTGAATTTTAGGTGATTTCCTCAGTGTTGCCTTCCAACTCATTTACCCTTTCACTATATCCAGCTTACTCTGTTTATTGCATTTTAAAGTATATTTTAAAATTTTTATATATTGCATTTTAAAACTGTATTTTTCATTTCTAAGATTTCTAGTTTATTGTTTATGTCCATCTGATTTTATTTCATTCTTATTTCTATTAAATGATTTACAGCTATTTTTTTTTATTTTTTTGAGGAAGACTAGCCCTGAGCTAACTACTGCCAGTCCTTCTCTTTTTGCTGAGGAAGACTGGCCCTGAGCTAACATCCGTGCCCATCTTCCTCTACTTTATATGTGGGATGCTTACCACAGCATGGCATGCCAAACAGTGCCATGTCCGCACCCAGGATCCAAACTGGCTAACCCCAGGCCTCCAAGAAGTGGAACATGAGAACTTAACCACTGTGCCGCCGGGCCGGCCCCTACAGCTCTTTTTTAATGGAAGTATAACTCCCACTTATCACTTTAAACATTCCAACCTATTTTATTATTTTATTTTACCCCTTTCAGTCTGTTCTAGAATGAATTCCTGTTCTGATTTTGTTGATTTTTTGGTCTGTCTGTCTTAGCATAGAGTTTTCTCGTGTTTTGGAGTTTTGGTACGCAAATTTGTGTTTTTGTTTCTTTTCTTCCCTCTTCCACCCTCTCTGATGGTCTGTGGTTGCCTCTATTAGGAGCTCCAGGACCTCAATCTAAATCCAGTTATATGATCGCACCTGGTAATTAATGCCCAGAAGGACACTGGGGACATTTCACCCCACCCCAGAGTCACCAGATGATGTCATTTTGATTTCTGGTCCAAGGAGATTTTTATATTCTATTTTACTCTTTTTTGCTTTCTGTTGTTTTAGTTTGCCCATTTTTCTTGTGTGTTTAGAGCAAAGATTTGTGAGTTTGGCATAAATTCAGCGAGTCATCATACAGTGGTAAAAATCCCCACCATCCCAGAGGACAGTGATGTAGATTCCTCATCCCCAGCGGGGACCAGTATTGCTGTGGGTTTGTCGTCCTTCACCTGCCCAGTGCCCACCTCCTACTTCTGAGAGCAGCATTTCCTTTTGGGGAACCGTCTCTCCCCTGTTGGGTACAGTCTTTGGGGAGCTGTAAAATAAAGTATCTTCCTTTCTCTGAGCCAAGGACTAGGCACATGAAGAAAGCTAGGCCAGCTGGACTCTCTGGACTCTCTCCCGGCTCATCGCATATTAATCAGAGCAACCAGAGGACAGAACAAGTGTTGAGACTGTTTCCATTCCAGGGCAACTGAAGTGGTTTCTGCAGTGAGGCCCATAGAATCTTCCTGATTCTTGTTCTTTCTGACCTGACTCTTGGGCCTTGCCTTCAATTCTGTGAGATCCCCGATAGCCGTCTAGTAAATTCCTTTCTTTTTATATTAGAGGCAGATTCTGTTGCTTACACCAGGAAAACTTGACTGATGGAATGTGTGCCCTTACAGATGTGTGTACCTCTATAAGCATCTAAATGTTCGAATATAATTTTTATATACTATGCTTACAGTTCAACAGCTTGCCTTTTCTTCACACACATCAGATACTTCCTGAACGTAGCATCAAACAAGAAGCATTTATGAAGTAATTCACGTAGGTGCTAATCCGACTTGGTATGGGGATAAATGAATAACTAGTGGACTATATCCCAGTTAACCAAACAAGTGAATCAGTGAGTCAGGAGCCCAGCCTGTGCTTTTGCTGTCTTGTGAACAGTGTGGCTAGAGTGGCTCTGTCCATCCTCATGAACATTCTCCTCCCCTGTTGCCTCCCAGCCTTGTCTCCCACCATCCTCAACCAGAGCCCTCCTCTCCTGTCATACTCTTCTACTCACTGTCTCAGAAGGCACTTATACTCTCTCTTCTTGGTGTCTTTGTTGTCACCATTTTTGTATTATTTCACTTCTTCCTGCAAGACCAGTTCAATGGCCTGAAACCTTTTGTGAATACCCTAGACACATAGCAGTGCCCTTCCTTTCCCCGCTGAATTCCCAGAGAAGCTGACTGGTGTTCACTTGACAGTTGCTTGCCTTGTTATTTATGTGTCTGAGTTCAAGATATAAAGGACAGTGAGACATTGATGGCATGTCAGAGAGGATTGTCTTGGTACTTGATACACATACACTTGCCTTCTGTCTTTTGAGTGGCCATCATGGCATTATATCCTGAAATGCCGGAGTCCAGCTCCAGCAGAGTCCAGGTTTCCTGAGGGATGGACGGTGTCGGCGAATGAGAAGCAGTGAGACTGGAAGTGAGGTTTCCAAGTCTGATTTATTCAAAGCATTCAAGCACTTATATAGGGTCCAGGTCACACATTTATGATTTCATGGAATTATCCCAGTACATAATTTTGGCAAACAAAATGGGTACATAAGCATATCTTGTTGTAATATTAGCACAGTATGTCTATGAGAAGCAAGCAACCTTTGTTAATTGTAGATATTGACCTTTTCTATATGTCTACTAGGCGTCTAGATGTCTAAGACTGATTGCAAAACGGGGTGTAACGTCTAGACTCAGTTCCCCATGGGTCGAATGGCTCTAAGCCTCTATCTTTATTCCTATAATAACGAAAGCAGAAGTATTGCAAAGTATAAGGGGACCAAGTACACACAGGCCCCCAGCTCCGTCTGATTGAAAGCCACACAGGCACAGTGCTTGGGGTTTCTCTTTTACCATTAACTATTTTATAGCGTTCCCAATCCTCATCATACTCCCAGTTCCTCTGTGTCAATATATTATATTTTTCTGCAACTTTATCAGGGTTATGGGTTGTTTTAGGAGAGTGTACCTTTTGCATATCTTTGCTCCTGGGTGGATGCCACCATTTACCTCCTGTCCTAACAGGCCTAGGAGAATATCTGCCTCCCAGGAGGACCTCAGGAGGGAATGTTCTCCTTAGAGTCTGATTATTAGAAGGCTTCCTCCTTGAGGGCTGTCCAAGCTCCTCTCCCGCCTTTCCAGGAGGGGGTCAGAACGTTTTTTCCCTTCAGGCTGTTGTTCCCTGAACCCTCCCTAGAAAGCCAGGTTACATCAACTTTTTTCCCCCTGCTTGGAGAGATTTTCCCCAAGATATCCCCGTGTACAGAAAAAGAACAGCAGGAGCAATATTGCTAAGATTAGTAGCATGAGTAGGATCAGGAGCGGCCGACCGCCATCTTCTGAGGGTCCGCCATGCATTCCCTCATCTCTCTCCCGGACCGTTGTCCTTGGGTAGAGGCTTAGCTGACTGGTGGGCGGCTCCCGGCACTGAAACTTCTAGGATGTAACTGTCTTCCCAGCATCTCTCACCCCTTTTTCATGCATGAGGCCCCTCACTTTCTCTATGCCAGATTTTCTCTTCACACCTCCCCTTGTCCCTAGGAATCTTTGTTGCCCCTCCAGTAGCTGATGAGTGCAGAGGGGACAGCATTGTTAGCCTTGAGTTAGCCAACAGGTGACAACGAATGGCCAAGTTTTTCTAGCTAGTTCTTAAGGAGCTGTCAAAAACTTTGTTGGGGGTTGTATATTGGAGAGACCAAGGTCCTGCATGTCCTCAACGGCTGGAACCTGGAATTCTGGTCACACATCTGGCCCTATGGGTGGCCCCTAGGAATACCTTGTTTACAGTACTTTTTTCATCAAATAAATTTCTTGTTTTGGTAGCAAGAAGATGCAGATACTTTAATTTCTGAGAACTAACAAAAGCCAAAATCAGCCTACCTCAATCAGAGGTGGTAATAGTCTCTTGAAAATGGACTTCTCAAATGGCCAGGTGCCCAGCAATATGTTGATATTTAATATAACAAGTGAAATAGTTTCATAATTATTAATATCCATAGGAAGTGAACTGAGCTGGACATATTAAGTCTCTGGGAAGAGAAGAGTTACTAATATTCTGAAGATGAGAATGGTAAATGGCTGCTTTCTGCTAAGACTAACCAAGAAGAAAAGATGCAAGGATTTGGGGAAGGGTTTATGTTGGCAGTAAGGAAAGGTTTCCTGTTGTAAGTTATCAAACATGAATAGGTAGCAGAGTTTTTTTTTTTTTTTTAAATTAGTGGACTACTCTGGGCTGAAATGGATTAAAATCTCATATGACCCATAAAACAAGAGAATGAACAATGACTCGATTTTCTTCTGACCTGTGTGAGCCGTTTTCAGTTTCTTTAAAAGTTAAATATACACCTACCATAAAACCGGCCATTCCACTCCTAATTGTTTACCCACAAGAAATGACAGCCTAAGTTCACATAAAGACTCTTACATAAATGTTCGTAGCAGTATATCTGTTAGAGCCCTAAACTAGAAACAACCTGTCTGTCCATTAACAAGTGAGTGGATAGAAAAATTGTAGTATATCCATGTAATAGAATATTTTTCATCAATGAAAAGGAACAAACTATCAGTACAACAATGTAGATGACTCTCAAAAATATTTTTGCTGAGAATAAGAAGGAGGACAAAAAATGAATTCATGCCATGAGTCCATCTATGTAAAATTCTGGAAAATGAAAATTAACCTACAGTAACAGAAAGCAGATCAGTGATTGCAGAGGAATGCGGGTGGAGTAGGGAGGAATGGATGCAAGAGCATGAGGAAATTTTGGAGAGTGATGGATATATTCAGTATCTTAATTGAAAATGCTTATTTTTTTTTTTTAAAAAAAAGCTTATTCTATGTACCCCCATTCCATCTAAATAAAACAAACCAGATGTGGTGTTTGGAAGATAAGCCAGATCTCACAAGAAAGGTCATTAGAACTGATCCCCAGAGCAGAACATGTTGCTGTAGGGTGGCAAAGTATATACTTTGACTCTTAAGGAATCCTTCAGGTTCCTGTAGGGGGGGGTGGGAGTTGCTCGTTTGTCTGGGCTGGCTAGCCCGCTTACAAGTGTCATTCATTGGTGGTAGCAATCACAGAGGGCCTACACCTTTGCCCAAGATACGACCTTCTCTCTACCCTCTGGCTCCACTGATTCCTTTGGGCAGAAAGAGCCCAGAGGATCCGTTCCTGGAGGTTAAGGGTCAAGACATGAGTCTGTAAAGCATCAGCTTATTGGGAGTTTTAAAAAACACACTGAAACAAGGATCTGAATCCCATTTGGCTTCAGTAGTTTGGAACCCATACTCACATAGCAAAAGTGAACATAACCTGGGGGAGTTCGTATGAAGGGAAGACACTAGTGGAAATCAACTTGTGGGAAAACAATTTTTATTATTTCCAAAGTGACACATGTTTGTTATTTTTAAAATGTGAAATAGAGGTAAACCAAAAGAAATATGCAGAGGTCCACTACTAAAATATTGCCATTACTGTAGTTTGCTATACTATATATATTTCTAGACTTTTTTCCCCCATGCAAATAGTATGTTTTATTCTTAATAAAATTACTGGGTTTTTTTTTTTTTCATTTTTTGACTTAATATATGATGAAAAATTGAACTTCTCCCTGAAAGATGGACTAGACATACCTCCCATATTCCTCCTGCTAGTACAACTAAAAATTCTCAACGTTATAGGTGAAACAAATATAAGATTCAAAGGTGGAGAGAAGACAGACTGCTAGGGACCTCAGGACTCAGGGAACAACATGGTGGTGAGATCCCTGCGTTTTCTTTTTGCCTCATCTCTCCCAGGCAATACTGGAAAAGCTGGCAGCCAGGAAACACCAACAGGTATAGACAAAAAACAAAACAGCAAAAGCCTGTTCTCTCCAGCCAAAGAACAGGGAAAAGGACATCTAGCAAGACAGAAATCTTTTAGACAATGACTGCTCTGTTCCAATCAAATACCACAGGGAAGACTGCAGCCCATCCTCACCCCACTTCACCAGTGAAGGCCAAGTGGAGAGCCTAGACTCCACCCCGACCAGCAGTAATGAGGCGCCTCTCCCCCTCCTTTCTTGGATGGAGGCAGAGGAGGCAATGGAGAATCAGAGTTTTCACCACTGCATGGTGGTAAGGCTGTCTCCACCGCAGTCCAGTGGAGACTGCCCAGGGAGGCTGGACTTCATCCCATCCTGTGGTAACAAGGTGCCTCTCCCCTTCTCCACTGGGTGGTTTCAGAAGAGGTCTAGTGTGGAGCCTGAGCTCCCAACCCTTCCTGTCCCCAGGTGTCAACAGGAACCTTCTTCTCCTACCTAGCAGTAATGAGGCAGTGCTGTGGCAGAGGAGGCCTGTTAAAACACAAGATTTAAATAAGATCGCGAGTCTCATAATACCTAAAATCTCCAGGTTTCAATCGAAAGCCACTTGTCACACGGACCAGGAAGATCTCAAACCACATGAGAAAAGACAACAGACACCAACACCGAGATGACACAGATGTTAGAATTATCTGACAAGGATTTTAAACCAGCCATTGTTAAAACGCTTTGACAAGAAATTACAAACATGCTTGAAACAAACGAAAAAATAGTCTCATCAAAGAAATAGAAGATATAAAGAAGAACCACAGAAAAGTTTTCAGAGTGAAAATAAACAACTTAAATTTAAAACTCAATGAATGGGCTCAACAGCAAAATGGAGAGGACAGAGGAAAGAATCAGAGAACTTGAAGACAGAATAAAAATTACCCAATCTGAACAAAGAGAAAATAGACTGAAAAATATGAGCACAACTCCAGGAACACATGAGACTAAAACATAAAATCTAACATTTGTGTCATTAGAGTCCCCGAAGAAGAAAAAGAAGATGGGGCTGAAAAAGTGTTCAACGAGAAAATGGCTGTAAATTTCGTAAATTTGGAGGAAAAAATAAATCTAGAGATTTAAGAAGCTGAACAAACCACAAATAAACCCAAAGAAATCCTCATTAAGACATTATACTTCAACTTCTGAAAATTAAACATTGAAAGTCTTGAAAGCAGCCAGAAAGAAATGGTCCATTAGCTACAGGGGAAAAACAATTCAAATGCCGGTACATTTCTCTTCAGAAACCATGGGGACCAGAAGGAAGTGACACATTTTTCAAGTACTGAAAGAAAAGTACTGCCAACCCAGAATTCTATATCCAACAGAAATAATATCCTTCAGAAATGAAGGAGAAATCAAGATATTATCAGATAAAGGAAAAGTAAGAGAATTTGTTGCCAGCAAACCTACCCTGAAATAATGGCTAAAAGGAGATCTCTAAACAGAAAGGAAACAGTAAAAGAAGACCTGTTGGAAAACCAGGACAGAAAAAGAACTTGGTAATTGCAAAAATATAGGTGAATACCATAGAATTCCCTTCTCCTTTTGAGTTTTATAAATTATATCTGAAGATGGAAGCAGAAATTATAACACTGTCTAATGTGGCTCTCAGTGTATGTAGGAGAAATATTTAGGACAATTATAAATGAGAGAGGAGAAAGGATGTAAAGGGAGATGTTTCTATACTCAAACGGGTAAAATGATGGCACCAGTAGACTTCGATAAGTTACATATATAAAAGGGAATAAGTTGAATAACCACCAGAAAAGCTTTTAGAGATACACTCAAAACACTATAGACAAAATACAATGGTAAACAATGTTTAACCCACAGGAAGGTAAGAAAAAGAGAACAAAGAAACAAAAAACAGAACAAGTAGAAAACAAAAAATAAAATAGCAGACAAGTCTTACATCAATAATTACATTAAATGTAAATAGTCTAAACACACCAATAAAAGACAGATTGGTAGGTGAATAAAAAAACATAGCTATATGCTATCTGCAAAATCTCACTTCAAATATAATGATATAGTTAGTTGAAAGTAAGAGAATGGAAAAAGATATGCCCTGCAGACATTAGTTAAAAGAAAGGTGGGAAGGGCTATATTAACATAAATAAGGTAGACGTCAGTGCAAAAATTACCAGAGAGGGACATTATATAACAATAGAAGGGTCAATTACCAAGAAAACAGCAATCCTAAAGGTGTATATTCTAAACAATAGAGCTGCAAAATATGTGAAGCAAAAATTGGTAGAACTGAAAGAAGAAATAGATACACAATTACAATTGGAGACTACAACACTCTTCTCTGAACAATCGATGGAACAATGAAACAAAACAGCAAGCATGTGAAGAACTCAACAATACCACCAACCAACAGAATCTAACCGACGTTTCAAAATTTGTAGGATACAACTACAGCAGGGCTGAGAGGAAATCCATAGCACCTACGTGCATATGTTGGAAAAGAGGCGAAGTCTTAAATCAATAACCTGAGCTCTCATCTCAAGAAACCAGAAAGAGAAGATCAAGATAAACCCAAAGCAAGCAAAATGAAGGAAATAATAAAGAGTATAAATCACTGAATTGGAAAGCAGAAAAAGAATAGAAAAAAACCAATGAAACAAAAAGCTAGTCATTTTTAAAGAATAAAATTGAACAGCCTAGCAAGGCTGACAAAAAAGAGAAGACACAGTTATTAATATCAGGAATGAAACAGGTCTTACCGACATCAAAAGAATCAAAAGGCAATATTACGAAAAACTCTACACATGAATTTGGCAACTTTGGTGAAATGGGCCAATTCCTTGAAAGACACAAACTACCACAACTCATCCAAAATGAAACAGGTAATTTGAATAGTCCTATAACTATTAAGGAAATTAAATTTAAAAACCTCCCGAAAAAGAAATCTCCAGGCTCAGATGTTTCCAATGAAGAATTCAACCAAATGTTTAAATAAGAATTAGGACCAGGGGCCAGCCCCATGGTCGAGTGGTTAAGTTCTCTTGCTCTGCTTTGGTGGCCCAGGGTTTCACTGGTTTGGATCCTGGGCACGGACATGGCACTGCTCATCAGGCTGTGCTGAGGTAGCATCCCACATGCCACAACTAGAAGGACCCACAACTAAAATATGCAACTATGTACTGGAGGCATTTGGGGAGAAAAATCAGGAAAAAAAAAAAGAAGATTGGCAACAGTTAGCTCAGGTGCCAATCTTTAAAAAAAAAAAAAAAGAATTAGGACCAACTCTGCAAAATTTAGTCTGGAAAATAGAAGAGGAGGGAACCCTTCCCAACTCAGTCCAGGAAGCCAGTTATTGCCCTGACACCAAACACCAGATGAAGAGAGTACCAAAAAAAGAGAACTACAGATCAACATTCCTCATGGGTATAGCTGCAAAAATTCTTTTAAAATGTTAGCAAATAGAATTCAGCAATATATGAAAAGAATTATATACCATGAACAAGTGGAATTTGTTTTAGGATGCAAAACAAATATTCAAATGCCAAGCAATAATATTCAAATAATATTCAAAAATCAAACAGTGCAATTCGCCGTATTAACAGGCTAACAGAAAAGTCAGGGGCCAGCCCAGTGGCGTAGTGGTTAAATTTGTGCACTTCACTTTGGTGGCTGGGGTTTCGGCAGTTCAGATCCTGGGTGCAGACCTACACACTGCTCGTCAAGTCATGCTGTGGTGGTGTCCCACACAGAAGAACTAGAAGGACTGAATATACAACTATGTACTGGGGCTTTGGAGAAAAAAAAAAAGAAAAATCACATGAGCATATCAATGGATGCAGAAAAAAGAATTTAACATCTGTTTATGATTAAAACTCTCAAAAGAAAAGGAACAGGAGGGAACTTCCTCAAACTGATAAAGAATGTCTACAAAAAACCTAAACCTAAAAAATCATAGTTAATAGTGAAAGATGGAATGTTTTCCCCCAAGGATGGGAACAGAGCAATGATGCCCACCATCCAATGCTATTCAACAGATGCTGGAAATTCTAACCAGTGGAATAGATTTTTAAAAGTAAATAAAAGTCATACAGATTGGAAAGGAAGAAATAAAACTCCCTATCTGCAGATGACATGATGGTCTACGTAGAAAAATCTCAAGGAATCTACAAAAAAACCCAAGCCTACGAAAACTAATAAGTGAGTTCAGCAGGTCACGGGATCCACATACAAAAATCAAGAAAATTTTTTTAAAAAAATCAACATACACAAATCTACTGTATATATACTAGCAATGTACATGTGGACACCAAAATTTAAAATACTGTACCATTTACAATTGCTGAAAAAAAAAAAAAAGAAAGAAGCACTCAGATACAAATGTAACAACACATAGAGTTCGTATGCTAAAATCTACAGTGATAAAAGAAACAAAGATCTAAATAAATGGAGAGGGATTCCAGGTTTATGGATTGGAAGACTCAGCATAGTAAAGATGTTGATTTTCCCAACTGCACTGATACAGTTTTAACGCAAATCCTATCATAGTCCCAGCAAAACATGTTGTAGATATTCACAAGATTATTCTAAAATTTACATGGAAAGGCAAAGAACCTGGAATAGCTAAAAACAATTCTGAAAAAGAATAAAGTGGGAACAATCACTCTACTTGATTTCAAACTCATATAGCTGAAGGAATCAAGACTGTGTGATACTGTGGAAGATTAGAAGCACAAATCAACATAACAACAGAAGAGAGAATCTGCACACGCACAGCTGACTGATATTTGACAAGGATGCAAAAGTGAATCAATGATTTTTCAACTATTGATGCAGGAGCAATTGGACATGCATAGGCCAAAAAGTGAACCTCGACCTAAATTTCACATCTGCTACAAAAAGTAACTGAAGGAGATCATAGATCAAAATGCAAAACTCTAGATCTTTTAGAAGATAATGTAGGAGAAAATCTTCAGGACCTAGGCGTTGGTGAGGAGTTCTTAGAACAGGACACCAAAAGCACAATCCATAAAAAAAAAAATTGACAAGCTGGACTTTATCAAAATTAAAAACTATTGCTCTGTGAAAAACCCTGTTAAGAGAGTCAAAAGAGGCAACAGACGGGGAGGAAAAATTTGCAAACCACATATCAGACAAAGAACTCTCAAAACTCAATATTCAATAAAATTTAATTGGAAAACAGACAAAAGACGAGAAGAGACATTACACTGAAAAGGATATACAAGTAGCAAATAAACACGAACATGCTCAACATCGCTAGCCAGTAAGGAAATGCAAAGTAAGACCACGATGAGATATGACTACATACCTATTAGAACAGCCACAATACAAAATACTGGCACTACCAAGTGCTGGGGAGGATGTGGAGAAAGCGGATTTCTCATACTAGTGGAAATATAAAATGGTACCTCCACTCTAGAAAATAGTTTGACAGTTGACAGTTTCTTTTTTATTTATTTTTTTTTTTTGAGGAAGATCAGCCCTGGGCTAACATCTGCTGCCTACCCTCCTCTTTTTGCTGAGGAAGACTGGCCCTGAGCTAACATCTGTGCCCATCTTCCTCTATTTTATATGTGGGACGCCTACCACAGCATGGCTTGATGAGTGGTGCCATGTCCGCACCCAGGATTCGAACCCGCAGACCCTGGACTGCTGAAGCAGAATGTGCACATTTAACTGCTGTACCACCAGACCAGCCCCTGACAGTTTCTTAAAAACTAAACATACACTTAACATATGACCGAGCAATTATACTCCTGGACATTTATCCTAGAGAACTAAACATTTATGTCTACACCAAAACCCATACACAATTGTTTATAGTGGCTTCATTTGTAACAGCCAGAAACTGAAAATAACCAAAATGTCCCTCAATGGGTGAATGGTTAAACAAACTGTGACACATCCAGACCATGAAAAACTAACTATTGAAGAGTAAAAAGGAAGGAACTATTGATACAGGCAACAAATTGGATGGATAATAAGGGCATTACACTGAGTCAAAAAAGCGAACATCAAAATGTCATATACTCCATTTGTACAACATTCTTTTTTTTTTTTTTAAAGATTGGCCCTGGGCTAACATCTGTTGCCTATCTTTTTCTTCTTCTTCAACCCAAAGCCCCCCAGTACATAGTTGTATATTCTAGTCGCAGGTCCTTCTAGTTCTGCTATATGGGACGCCACCTCAGCATGGCTTTATGAACGATGTGAGGTCCACGCCCAGGATCCGACCGGTGAAACCCTGGGCCACCAAAGCGCAGCCACTTGGCTGCGGGGCCGGCCCTGCACAACAGTCTTGAGATGACAAAATTAGAAAGATGGAAAACAGATTAGTGGTTACCAGGTGTTAGGGTTGGTGGGAGAGGCTGGGTGTGACTATACAGGGAGATCTTTGTGGTGATGGAGTAGTTCTGATCTTGACTGTGGTGGTGGTTACATGTATCTAGATATGTGATACATTGAGCTATACACACACGTTGTACCAATGTCAATTTCCTGGTTTTGATATTTGTAGGATAATTATGTAAGATGTAGTCACTGGGCGAAACTGGGTGAAGGGTAAGAGGGAATTCTCTGTATTTTCTTTGCAACATTCTGTGAAACTATAATTATTTCAAAATAAAAAGTTAAAAATATACCAAAGCCCAAGTTAACATCTATTGCCAATCTTCCTCAATCACTTTGTTTGCTTCTTTAAAATTTGGAAAGACATCAGGGCCGGTCCCCTGGCCGAGTGGTTAAGTTGCGTGCTCTGCTTTGGCAGCCCAGGGTTTCTCCGGCTGGGTTCCTGGACCTGGACATAGCACCACCCATCAAGCTCGTGCTGAGAGGGCCTGGAAGGGAGGGCAGGTGGCCTCGCTGCAAGCTTTGGGGGAGCCACAGTGGGGGCCTGTGGCCAGCTCCATGGGCAGGTGTTGGTTGAAAAAACTCACAGCAGACTCAAGTCACTTCATCTCCCCTCTCTTGCTGCTTCTCTGAGTTGACGCCACGCTGTTCATGGGATCCCTTTCCCAAAAAATGTTGAATGAGTTGGAAAGGACGAAAATTTGGGCCTGCCTCCTGCTACTCTGGAATGAATTTTTTCAATTTTTGCTGATGTCAGTTACCAAAACACCAGTAATTCTAAAGTATGGAGGAAAATGTCTCTCCTTGTTCCTCTCCTGTCTCTTAGTACTTTACCTCTTTGTTATTCGTTGAATTAATGTGAAACGTCATGGCAGCTGGCCAGCTGGCAGAGTCAGACCTGCTTCTCTCACGGGGCCCCAGATCTCTGAGCCGAGATGGTCTCTCTGCTGCCTTTACTGCTGGAGAGAGTGGCCACTCCACTCTGCCCAGAAGGGCTGTGTCTGTCCCCACTGGCTCCCATCAAACCAGCCAGAGGCCCCTGGCTGCCTACTCGGAAGTGGGCTCCAGGGAAGGGGGGTTCTGTCTAGCTTAGCAGGTACCACTGTCTGTGGTAGGGAAGGAAACAGCTAGTTGCACTTAACAAGAGATCCATAAACATTTGTCCAGCACCATGCCACAGCAGATCCTGTGCCACACTAGGGACTAACAGTGGACATGAGCCAGCCCCTGCTCACAACACACTTTGGGTCTCGTGTGGTCCAGGCTCCTTAAACAGCCATGTGTGGACCACTAGGAGCCCAGTGCACTGCTGTGGAATGAAGGAGACGCCTGATGCTGCAAATCTCCCTTCCCCAGCCCTGAAAAAAATTGTTTTTGTTTGTTTGATTGATTTAGACAAACCAGGCTCACACACACAAAATAATAATAAAAACAATAAATTACTCTGAATCAAAAAGAAGTGAGCATGTAGTAATTTGCTAGCATCAAATAAGTAGGCTTACAATACAGACTTTTTCTATAGAAGAGTGCCATTGCAATGAATTCTAAAGCTTATGTTTTACTGGAATTTTTGTTTTTTTGTGTGATTTTTTTAAAGCAATATTCACATGCAACAGAAAATTCAAACGTACAAAAGTTTGTGATAGGACCACAGTTCAGAACCGTAAAAGTAGGTATTCGTCTTTGCCTCACAAATCGTCTTTCCCAGCAGCCACTCTGCTGTTGTGGCCTTAGGTGAGCGGGTGAGAGTCGAGGCCACTGGGAGGGAGAAGCAGGGGAACTCCCTTCCTGACAAGAGGGGCAAGCGAGAGAAAGCACTCCAAGCCAGCCAAGTGAGGAAAAAAGAGAAAGAGAGTGAGCAGGTGAGACTCCAGGGTCCTCGTGGGAAGGTGGCTGAACAAGCCTCCAGACGAGGGTGGAAGAACGCAAAACTAGCAGCTCCATTGCCGCACAGAGATGGGCCGGTGGCAGGTGGCACCTCTCCAGTCCAGGGCCCTTGGTGAAAGCAGGGGCTTCAACAGATAGCTGCTAGCTGGTGAGGGGATATGAGGTCCTGGGAGCAGCAGAAGCCTGGCTGGTTAGAAGGTGACCAGTGATGGCAGGGACATTGTCAACAAGCCACAACTTGGAGGCCATTCCCTCCCCTAAAGATAAATTCCTAGAAATGGAATTCTCAGTCAAAAGCCACGCGGATACTGTAGCTATGTTTAAAAAGTTCTTTCCTGTTAGAAATCGATAATGATGTAATTATAGGTAAAACGATATTATGTCATGGATTTGCTTTAAAATAATAACCCAGCAAAACATTAAGAAGTGACTGTTGGGGGGGCTGGCCCCGTGGCCGAGTGGTTAAGTTCGCGCGCTCCACTGCAGGCGACCCAGTGTTTCGTCAGTTCGAATCCTGGGCGCGGACATGGCACTGCTCATCAAACCACGCTGAGGCAGCGTCCCACATGCCACAACTAGATGGACACACAACGAAGAATATACAACTATGTACTGGGGGGCTTTGGGGAGAAAAAGAAAAAATAAAATCTTTAAAAAAAAATTAAAAAAAAAAAAAAAAAGAAGTGACTGTTGGGGAAGTGGTGTGGGGAAATCAGAATTTTCCACCCCAAAATGTGGTGGAAAAATCTCTTTGACTTGATTATTTTTAAGAACAAAAGACTCAGAAAAAAAACTTTGACCTTCCCCCTTAACTGCCTAAAAGACTTTAAATAGAAGGTCTGTTCCAGGAAGAAGCTAATACCATAGATGACTATAGAGTGATAAACTAGGTGTGGCGGACAGGGAGGGACCTAGCAAGACCCATGTGATCAAAGTCCTCCCCACGTCTCATTGTCTTTGCAAGGCAAGGCAAACATTGTTTACTAAACATTTGCTTTTCCATCTCCATGTGAATTTCCTTCCTGCCCTTTGAAGTCCCACACCACTACCCCCAACATCCTCCTTTGTCTTTAGTTGAAGATGGTATTTAAGGCAGTGGCTCTGACCGTGTTAGCGAGTTACTCAGTTTTCCTGGGTTTCTCCCATGTGTACATGTTGTTAGATTTGTTTTATTTTCTCCTGTTATTCTGTCTCATGTTGATTTAATTCTTAGACCAGCCAAAAGAACCTAGAGGGCGGGGGAATATTTCTCCTCCTCTACGGTGGTCATATATGAAAGAAGAATGGCAGAATATTAATAATTGTTGAAGTTGGCAGATGCATACTGTATTCATTGGCTAGAGCTGCCGAAACAAAATTCCACAGACCCGGGGGCTTAAAAAACACAAATTTATTCTCTCGAAGTTCTGGAGGCAGGAAGTCCAAGATCAAGGTTTGTTTTGTTTTTTTTTATTTACTTATTTATTTAATTCTCAGAGGGAAACTTCCACTTCCAGCCATAGGGCAGGTTAGATATACCGAAACAGCTTCCCACCACAAAACACTTATTTAAAATAACAGACAAACTCTGGAGAAATCAAGAAAAATCCACAAAAGATAAAACCAAAGCTGAAGAAAAGTCTCCCCTAAAATTTTGAACCGTAGGTCTATCCTCACACAACTTCCAGGTTTGGATTTACTTGAGCACATGATCAGAAGAAACCCAGACAAGAAATGGTTTTCAAACGCTTCCTGGTTGGTCGTGCCCTGGGGCAGCCTGCAGAAACAAACGCAAATTCCACTTGGAAGAAGTCAGTCTCGGCCAGGAGCCAGAGAAGTCCTTCGAATTTAGGTAAGCCCAACATTAGCATGCAATAAAAAGTTGCCAAACATACAAGCCAGCCACCACACAAGACAGGGACAGGGTGGATGATACTGCCATGTGCTGACATAAGGGAATTTAGCAATTTCCCCTTTGGGCCTGTCTGGTTTGAAGTATCTGGAGACACCCAAGGGGAAAGTCCCACTGGCAGCTGGATATATTGGTCTGGAACTGAGCAGGAGGTCTGGGTAGAGAATTTGGAGTCATCAGCATTGTAGATCTGCCTGCCATTGTTTCCCAGCTACACGCACACACACACACACACACATGCAAGCCGGGAAAGTTCCTTTATGATTTGTTACACAGTCAGAAATTCCAATAGTTACCAGTTTATGAGAGTCATAGGCCTATTTTTAAAATGCAAAAACTTTGGGGTGCAGGGACTGCTCTTGATTTTACACAACATGGATACACCCACAGATACCTAGAATTTTATGAAGTCATTGCTGGCGCTGTGCCAGGCACTGGAGCCTCTGCAGTGAGCACATGGTTAACCCCATGGGAGGCTCAATATCTGTACCATCTAATGCATCGGAATCCTGTCTCCACCTGTGTGAATTTATCTGTCCGAATCTCAGCCTCCCTGTCTGGAAAACGGAGTCATAGTCCCAAGCTGGCAGAGTATGGTGTGGGTTAGATATACATGTCATTGGAGATCATTCTTGTATTATCTACTGGTGGGAAGTGTTTAGGGCTGAGACCTGGGAAGCTTCCAAGGACCCCTGTGATGTGCTGCTATGGAGAACCCCAGGGGTGGGTGAGCACGAGGCCACGATGCTGCTCAGACTCCAGCCACCGTCTCTGCTGGTACCAGGCCACAGCTGGGGCCAGCAGGCCCTGGGAAAAAGGAGGGGGCTCCCTTCCTCCCTCTCTAAGAACAACAGCCTTGAGTTATCCTCACCCTTATATTACCCAGACTATCCCTTAAGCCACCCCAACATATTTGTCCTTCCAGATTGCACCTGTGCGGATGGAAGAGTTGCTGGTGCCAAGAATGATCAAAGCCCAACATGCAAAAATCCCCTCCCCTTCCCACTGCATCTCCACCCAGTTTCTGGTCAGCCTTCCCTGCACCATGTGGCCACCCTTCGAGGCCAGTTAGGTCCCTGCCCCAGGGAACAGAGCAGCCTGCAGAAGAGTAGGGGTTTATCTAGAACTTTCTGGCATCATCACCCCACCTATAGCCCTTGGCACATTACTTTGTCCTTTTGACCAATATGCCCTTTGTCTTACTCTGCTCCAGCTGCTGTAACAAAACACCACAGACTGGGGGCTGAAATAAGAGAACTTGATTTCTCACAGTTCTGGAGGCTGGAAGTCTGAGATCAGGGTCCCAGCATGGTCGGCTCCTGGTGAGGGCTCTCTCCCTGGCTTTTAGACAGCCTCTTTCTTGCTGTGTCCTCACATGGCCTCTCCTCTATGCAAGCATGTAGAGAGTAATCTTTTTCTCTTCCTCTTCTTATAAGGGCACTAATCCCATGGTGAGGGTCCCACCCTCATGACCTCATCTACAGCTAATTACCTCCCAAAGGCCCCATCTCCAAATTCATCACATTGGGGTTAGGGTTTCAACACATGAATTTGGGGGACACATTTCAGTCCCTAGCACCCTTCTCCTTACCAGAACAGAGCTTAACCCCAATGCTTAGTTCAGAGCTTGACACTCACTAGGCCCCAGTAGATACTCAGAATAAATAAAAAATGACTTGAGTATAGCACTTCGGGGCTGTACTCCGATGGCAGGTGCAGCTCCCCCATGCTCCCGAAGGCCTGGTGTGGGCCCCAGAGAGCCTGGTGAGGCAGCGAGATGGGAGCAGGGCTCTCCGCCAGGCTTCTCAGAAGCACACCTCCCAGCAGGTACCCTGGGTTGGATGGTACTTTATGAAGAAAAATCTCATTCTCTTTCTCCTCCAAAAAGTATCTTTTGATTTTATTACTTTAAGGAAATTTAGAATATAAATAAGCAAAAATCTAAAAAAGAAAGGCCACACATAATCCCTGAGAGATAACACTGCCTTGGTTAGGCTATTTCAGACCCTTCTCAAAACATGAGTGTGTATATGCTCACAGGGTATATATTGCTTGTAATCTGCCTATTCCCACTGAAAAGTAAATTTGGGGAATAATTTAATCTCTTTAGTAGCCTTTTCAGCATCATTTTAAAAGGCCAGTTAGTACTTGGTCATTGTTACTGGAGGGAAAGAGCTTCTCACACAGGCCCACAGAGGACCTGACTTCAGATTGGGCATAAGGGGCTCCGCTGCCCTTGGGAGTCCCCACTGGAGAAAGGAGGCAGCGGCACGAGTAAACAGCAGGACGAGGGGATGTGGGTGACGCTGACCACCTGTCTTCTGCTCCGAGGGAGCTGCAGAGACAGCCTGGGACCCTCCAGGTCGCTCCGTACCTCTGTACCCTGGACTGAATGACTTCCCCTCTTGGAAGCAGGAAGGATGGCTCTCTGCAGCTGTGAAAGATCTCCTTTCAGAACCGTGGTGTCACCCCAGCACATGAAGGCCACATCTACCTCTTCATCCCCCTCCCAGCACTGGCCCTGGGGAAGGCGACCTGTGGCCAGGGAGTGACAGCCTGTGCTTCTCTTTGTACTTTGTCTGAAGCCCCTCAGAGCCTGTGTCTAGGCTGCAGGCAGTTAGGGGCTCCATGGGGTGATGGGGAGATGGGATGCTTGGAATAAACTTAAAGGTCCAGGGACACTTTCCTGACACTTATATCAGGAGGAGTCTCTAGCTTCTGCTTCTACCAAGAAAAGAGGTTTTTCATCCACTCTTTCATCTATTCCACAAACCTTACCTGCGTTCCTACTATGTACCAGGTACCACAGGGTGATAAACATATTTCATCCATATTTTAAGACATTTTAACCGTCTGAACAATTGAAGGTTGAGCTGCCTTAGGGGTAGTGAGGGCCCACTCCCGTATCATGAGATGGGATGCTGTCAACGACCACATTCTTGAATGAGATGACTTTCAAAGTCAATATTGAAATTTAATGAGTGTTTGCTGTAAACATTCATGGGTTTGTTCTGACTCCATAATCCAGCCAACTTCATCCATGGTGTCACAACAAGCTCTGGGCTTCCCTCTAGAGTTGGATGAAGGTGATTGAAAGGTGGCAAGAGGTCATGAGAAAGGAACACATCAGTCTGGGGCCAGTTGCTTCCTGAATGGTCTGGTGGCACCACCCATGTCCCCGTTTCAGGCCTCTCCTGTATGACCCATCGCTGTGGCAAGTCACCACTGGGACATCCCAGTCCTGGCTGCTGGGCTCTCATGGGCCACAACCCCATAGCTTCCATCTAATTCCAAGTTCTCTCCATTCTTCCAAGCCAAGCCTGCCATCCTTCCATCAGTGAGTGTGTCGTGGCTCCCTGGGTTACACTGAACTGGGGCCATGACGGTCTTAAGCCTTTTGGAGATGTGGATATTTTGATGTGCAAATGGCAAAGGATGTAATCCAAGTCCTGAGCAATCTCAGAACAAAATGGTTTCACAACCACTTCATCATACTAAATAAACAAGGTGTTGAACTTTCAGCTAGTACGTGGACAGTAGGTAATTTCACTCTACCTCTGAGCCTCACCCTGCCCCACTCTGCCTCCCCTTCTCTTCCCCATCCTCCCTGAGCCTCACCCAATGGTGAATCCCACTCCTGCCCTGAGCCTCACCTCCAGCTCTGAGCTTCACCCATTCCTGCTCCTACCACTGCTTCCTGTCTCTAAGTCTCACCTTATCTCTGACCTGCAGAGATGGAGAAAGAGTCAAAAGTAGGTAAGGCAGGTGGGAACTTGTTCTTTGGATGTTGAATGTCAAAAAGCCTTTCCAGAACCTGCCTCAGCTGAGCCATCCACGCGGGACCAGAGGAACCAGGGTTTGCAGAGGAGTGGGGAAGGGGGTGCTTGAATCAAAACTGGATTCTTCCAAGGGCTGACCTGAACCTCTAGAATGTTCTGCTTTCTCCCCCTTCCCCTCTGTTTCTGCCTATGTGGTTATGAAGCAGCCATGTTAAGAGGAAAAGCAAAACAAAAAGCAAAGCATGAGATGTGGGCAGGCAAGGGGCTTCAGAGGCCTTACAAGAAAGGGTGTATATAATCTCAGAGTACAACTTTCAAGGTGTCTTGCCAAGTGAAGAGGTGACTAAGACCAGCTTCTAATGACCACAACTGTTAGCCAGAGGAAAGGCCCAGAGAAGCCCTAAGGAATAGGCAGTATCAGGAGGGGCAGTGGAATGCCACACAAGTCCCTCTGGACCAGCAGAAAATAGATTTTCACAGGTCTAGGGCGGGGCATGAAGGAGATGTGCCTGGAGCATCTTACCATGCCAAAAGCAAGGAAGGTGTCAAAGATTGATGGAAAGAAGTCAAAAGAACACGGTCTGAAGGGACTTTCACTCACCTAAGATACACCAGTTTCAGCACCAAAATGGATAATGTTTACAATGGATTGAAACATATCATAATGATACAAGGACAAATTGAAACAACAGGAAAACCTGTATTTGTCACCACTAGAAGTTTCCAGGGCACTAGCCAGTGCTCTGACAACTGATAAATAAAAGGACAGAATCAAGCATTTATCCTGCCTTTATTGGATCAGCTGTATTTCAGGAAGACCAAGAAGTTAATAAGGAAAAGTTTCCCTTTGTAGAAGACTTCCAGATAATAGAAGCAAAAGGAATGACAGAATTGGAAAAATCTTCCTCTCGCAAGCATTAATGAAACAATGCGCGTACGCAACGGTCATCATGGATGCTGGAACCGCAGTGTGAAAGTTGATGGGGAGCTTTCTAATGGAGGGATCAAGCCAACACCACCTGACCCTGCTGAGCAGTCTTAGCGTCACCGAAAGTAGCCAGGAGCCGAGATACGCCCCCCAATGGTGGCCACAGCAAATGCACAATACCTCCTATCAATTCTTCTTGCCTAAAAAGCTGAGTCTGAATCTGAGCAAGCCTCTAGACTCGACTTCCGGTGTAGAGGAAACACAGGGAACAGAAGTGCACCATGGGACGTGGATGACACCATAGGAAGAAAAAGCCAAACACAGAACACAGAACATTCTAGAAGACAATTGATCCACCCTGTCTAAGAAATCACTGGCATTAAAACAAAAAGAGATAAGATTGCCGTAGACTAAAAGGGACTTGAGACATACAACCAAATGCAATGTATGGACCTTCTAAATCCTGATTCAAACTACCCAACTCTAAAGACACCTTTGAGATAATCAGGGAAATGAATACAGACAGCTAGTAGATGCTATTAAAGGAATTATTGTTAACTTCATTTAATGTTTAATGACATGGGTTTTCTTTATTTAATATACTTATCAGCTAGAGAAGCAGCTGAAGCAATTACAAGAGAAATGACATAGTACCTTGCATTTGCTTTAAAACAATCCAGTACAAACAGAAGAAGGATAGATAAAACGGCAAAACGCTCATCATTGTTGTAGCTGAGTGATGAGCATGTATGAGTTCATTATGCTAGTCTGTCTACTTCTGTATACATCTGAAATTTTCTATGACAAAAAGCTAAAAGAGAAGGTAGAAAAGGGGTCTGGGCTCTGGTTCTGATTCTGTCACTAATCAGCTCTGAACTTGAGCAAATCAGTTCCCCTTCCTGGGCTCCAGGTTTCTTATCACTAACATCAGTTCATGGAAATGATGACCTTCCAGCTCCTGATTTCTGTGATTCTGTATCATCTCTTCAACTTGGGAGTCATTTTTAAATCCTTCCCAGTTATGTCCATGGAGGGAGGCGTCCGTAGGACAGGTTGTGTGGGTTGCGTGGGTGTTCCTGAGGGAAGCAGAATGCGTAATCTGCCCAGGGTTAACTGGTGATAATCGAGTTTATTTGTGTTTTGTTCTGGCTCACCGAGGAGCTACAAAAGGGAAGAGATTCATCTGAGGCAATTTCCTTCTTCTTCTTTTTTTTTTTTTTTGCAGTGCATCCTGTTGGTTAATTTCTGTGCAGAAGGCTCTATGCCAAGGGGTTAGACAGGAGAATGGCTTGTTCACCAATTGGCCTGATGCAGAGGGACCAGCTTTCTTCAGCCTGGGTGAGGTGGCTGGTTCAACTGAAAAGATTCTTGCCCAACATTTTAGTTTTTGTAACAAAATTCCAGGAATGTAGGGAAATATTTGCAATGAGGCAGGAGCATCTTGTGAGCAGAGCAAGTAGAGGGTAGAAATTTCTTGATGGGTAGCTATACATTCTCTCTGTCATCAAAAGTAAGAACATCAGTCTGGCTCCTGGACCTTTGTGCTCTTTATCAGCCGGTAGGTGCTCAGGGTAATGTTAGATTGGGCCAGATGTCAATAGGAAGATACATCTGCGAAAATGTGCACCCTGAAAAATGAATTGGAAGTTGTTTACGCTGTGGTGATTCAGCAAGCTATAGGGAAACGACCAGATTGAGCTAGAATTCTTCGATCTCAGAATGCACATCCCATAGCTTTAAATACGGTACAATTTCTGTTCTCCCTGCCTCCTTTGGCAGAGTGAATTGAGGTTCCTGACTGGAACCAGATCTTCTCCTCACCTCCACACAGTCACAGCCTCGCCACCACTATCCGCCTTGAGAAAATTAGTTCTTTTGACTCTGGTTTCTCCAGGCACCACAAGAATCCCAGGACTCCCTGGAGATCCCTCAGCCCCCAGACCTTTGCCCTCATATGGCTGTGCGTCTGCGTCTCTGATCCATTCTGGCAGCTCCCGCCAAACCCTGAAGCCTTTCCACTGTGCCTTTTGGAAGGCTTGATCCATTGCCAGCTAAATGCCCTATTTCCTCCACCTTTTCTCAAGGCGATTCCTCCATCATCGTTCTCTAGGCCATATGTAAGTCTAAATTTTCTAGTAGTCACATTAAGATAAATAGAAAGAAGCAGATAAAATTAACTTTACCAATATATTTTATCTAGCACAAAAGATCCAACATGCAAAAACATATTTTATGTAGCCCAATATGTTTCACCAGGCAAAAAGTGTAAAACTATTAGCAAGATATTTTACATCTTTTTTTCCATGCTGTCTTTGAAATCTGGTGTGTGTTTTACACTTAGAGCACATCTCAATTTGGAGTTTCAACAAAGTGAAATGCAGTCCTACCAAAACAATAAAGCTGTGTTTAGTGGAAAAATATTTTATACTGCTTTAGTTTTCAACTTAATTTGAATTAAATTCAATTAAAAATTCACTTCCTCAGTCACTCCAGCCACATTTCGGGTGCTCAGTAGCCACATGTGGCTGACGGCTGCCATATTGGACTGTGCAGGTCTGAGTGAAACCTCATTTTCCCTGAGGCTCTCTCAAGGTGTGGGTGTTTTCTAGACTTTTCGTGGATCCGTGGGCCTGAAGATGGGGCAGGTG
This sequence comes from Equus quagga, assembly GCF_021613505.1. Taxonomy (NCBI): domain Eukaryota; kingdom Metazoa; phylum Chordata; class Mammalia; order Perissodactyla; family Equidae; genus Equus; species Equus quagga. The sequence continues at coordinate 79,689,625 of NC_060278.1, forward strand.
TCTTCCTTGACACTCATTGCTGCTTTCCTGGAACGTTTCCCCTCCTTCCCATGACAAACTACTTCTCCCACCATCCTTGTGGTTACAATCATCAACCAAAATCTAGATAGATCACCTTATTCCTTGAAGATTTCACTTCCTGGCTCGCTGTCACTTTCTCTAACACTCTCCTGTCGTGATCCTTGGTAATATCAATATCTTTGTAAACACTATTTCCAACATACTAGCCTCTCAGTTCTCCACCAATGATCTTGTCTCCTCAGTCATCCATTCCCGTGGTCACACCCCAAACCTGTCCTGTCCAGTACTGATGTCTCCTCATCACAGAAGTTTCATGCATCCCACCCTCCTGTCACTGCTCGCTCTCTCTGGTACCCTCCCCTCAACAAGACCATCTCCTTGAACTATAGCCTACCTCCTCTCACACCGTCACTTCCTGCCTCACCCAGCTTTAATTAGATGGTCTGTTCTTGGAATCACTTCCTTTTGCTTGCCCTCAAGGCCCTTGCCCTGTCTTGCTTCATCACACCCCACTGATTACAACCACCCCACCTCCAAGTCTGCGTCCACATCCTCATAACCGAACATGGCTGAAGGAGAACAAGCAGCACTTCTAACCAGCCTCACTACATCCATGGCCACTAACCAACCTCAGTTGATCCGCAGGGCTGGCCTGAAATCTATGACAGTTCACTATCCACTCAACCTCCCATTCTCCTAAATGACATTTTACTTTCCTTATAAAGGCACAAAAGACTTCCAATCAGCTAAATTCATTTTTTCCTAGCTATATCACTTAGAAAAGTTACACATGACCTCATTTTCCTCATTTGTGAAAGAGAAAATGCTCAACCTACAAGGTTAATATGAAGGCTTTATATAACTATGTAACTTATGTAAACCAGATGTAAAAGTGTGCATGTCGAAAATTATAGATTTATTTTTTAGTGAAAATCTGCATGCCAAACATGCTCTGATAGAATTCGGCATTTCCTTTTCTTCTTTTCTTTTTAAATTGAGACATAATTGGACATATAACATTGTGTAACTTTACTGCGGACCACGCGTTGATTTGACTCACATATATTGCAACATGATTACCAGCACAGCATCAACTAACACGTCCATCACGTCACATAACTACCATTTCTTTTTTCTGGTGAGAAGATTGAAGATCTACTCTCTCAGCAACTTTCGAGTATTAATACAGTATTGTTAACTACAATCACAACGCTGTGCACTAGATTGACTCAGCATTCACAGCAACAACGAAAAGGACAGGGGCTGCTGATTTTCTGTTTACCTTATCCTAAACTGAATCTTGTTTCCCCTCCCCCCCAACTCCATGCCTGAGTCAAGTGGGTGAGGATGAACTGCAAAGCCTGCGGTGGCGGTGGGGAGGCAGGATTCCCCATGGGCATCCTCCATGTGGATGAGGTATTTGTGCCTCAGATAGACTTTACCTGTCTCCTGCTGCCTGCCTACCTGTCCTTTCATCCATTTACCATTCTATTACTTAAGTACTAAGGAATATTGAGGATCTTGATTCCTCCTTCCACCCCCGGTAGTCATTAACAGGAACTGGGAAAAGCCAAATTTCCAAAGTTTAAAAAATATTGTAACTATCCACGTCCAGCCATCTCATGGGCCCCCTGCCCATCATCAAACTAGCCATGTGGCTGGAAGTGTGCCATGTAAAATCACCATATATGCTTACCTGCGATGTGCCACTTCCACAAGTTGTTTGCCAACCTGTGGCATTTTGGGTATCAATGTAATTTTAGTCCTACAATTATTGAAGTGGGAAAAAACCCCGTCAAGTGCCCATGTAAAGAATCTTATGAACAGCTGTCTCGATAATAAGTTGCTGGTTACTATTCTCACTACTCCAAGCTAAGGGCTATTCTCAATTGGTGTTAGGTTGAACATACCAATGATCATGTTAGTTAAAATTATTCTTGATGGGAGAGAAGAGCCCTTGTGGTGGAATGTTGGTCCTGGACTTCAGCAATCACGAAGCAGTGAAAGCTTAGACATGAGCGCCACCTACAGGAGCCCTCGTGTACTGGGGGCGCGTTGGGAGTCAGGCCGGGGTTAAGAGCGCACCTCAGACTTTCCAGCTCTGAGTCTTGACCAAGGTTCTTAACGGCTCCATTTCTTACTTTTCGCATCTGTACAATGAGAATTATAATCGCCACTCCAGCAGTCGCCGTAAAGTTTAATGCGTAATGCATGTAAGGCATTGCCAATATGCCCAGCATCGAGCTAAATTCTCAATAAATGAACCGCAGCAATTATGAGATGTAAGGACAGTGTCCTGCACAGCCAACCTCAAGCCATGAACCCAAGCAGGAAACCTGTGCCCAACAAATCCTTTTATCAAGTCTCATTGATTTCTGGCTTCAGGTGCAAGATACTCTTTACCAAAAGGTGAAGAATTTAACTACATGCTCTCTTGTCATCCTTTGAATCTATGTATCTACCTCAAGAAATTATTCATGTGTTTGCAACACATTATCATAAAAACACGCTTCATCATAAACCTTTCAGTAAAGGGATTTCCAGGATGGCAGGGCCATTGCCGAAGGACAGTTCAACTGCACCGTTCTCCCTGGGCGAAGGAGCTTTAAATGCTGTGTGCATGTGCTGCCATCTTGTGGTACTTTGGGGAACATGTCTCTGATGTATTCTGGAGCTGTTAGCCAACTCGCTGAGAGCTAGCCTTTCTGAGCAGGATTACATGTGACGTCATATTACATACATATACATATTACGTAGACACTCATAACTCCATGCAAAAAAAATTGTGCTCCACACAGTGGGTCACTTCGTTCATGAAGTTATTCACAGGTTGTTCTGAATGTAGGAGAACAGATGACAAGACACATTGCAGCCAAAGAAAGAAAACTACATGCCCCTCCACGGGCCTAAGGCAGCCGCCCTATTGAGACCACGTTTCCTAAGTGCTTTGGACTGAAGCTGATCTGGGCACCCTAAGGCCTTAGAGACGCAGTTCAGTATTTACCAACTCTATACTGAACAACTCAGTTCTGCTAGTGTGTCGTCACTGTTGTCTCCCAGCCCCTCAACACACCCTAACTCTGCCCCTGTCATGTGCCCGTTCTCTGGAAAGCCATAGACAGTCCATGTCTGAACTTCTGCAGCATCTGCCCTTGGACTGCTCTGGACACTCACCCACTGAAGGGCATCTGGGTTGTGTCCTGGTTAGGGCGATTATGAATAAAGCTGCTATAAACATTTGCAAGTAAGTTTTTGTGTGAACATAAATTCTCATTTCTCTTAGATAAATTCCCAGGACTGTAATTACTGGGTCATACAGAAGTCACATGTTTAGTTTTTTAAAGAAACCATCAAACTGTTTTCCAGAGTGGCTGTACCATTTTACATTCCCACAAGCAATGTGTGAGAAATCCAGTTCCTCTGGGTCCTTGTCAGCACTTGCTATTGTCACTATTTTTTAATTATTTTTATTTTTATTTGAGAAAGATTAGCCCTGGGCTAACATCTGCTGCCAATCCTCCTCTTTTTGCTGAGGAAGACTGGCCCTGAGCTAACATCTGTGCCCATCTTCCTCTACTTTATATGTGGGACGCCTGCCACAGCATGGCTTGCCAAGTGGTGGCATGTCCGCACCCGGGATCTGAACCAGCGAACCCCGGGCCGCCGAAGCAGAACGTGCGCACTTAACCGCTGTGCCACTGGGCAGGCCCCTATTGTCACTATTTTTCATTTGAGCGATTCTGATGGATACATAGTGATATCTCCTTGTAGTCTTAATTTGCCTTTCCCTGATGGCTCACAATGTTGAACATCTTCTCATGTGTCCCTTTGCCATCTGTATATCCTTTTCAGTGAATGCCTCTTCTGCCCATTTTCCAATGGGTTTTGTTTATTTTTTAACTATTGAGTTTTAGTGTTCTTTATGTATTCTAGATAGAAGTCATTTGTAAGATATGTAGTTTGCAAATGTTTTCTCCCAGTCTGGAGACACTCATCTTCTTAAAACTCTCTCTTGCACAGAAAAAGTTTAGTCCTGATGAAATCCAATTTATCATTTTCTTCTTTTATTTATCAGGATTTGAATATAAAATTTAACAACTCTTTCGTAGCCCTGGATCATTAACCTTCTCTTGTATGTTTTTCTAAAAGTTTTATGGTTTTGCATTTCATGTTAAAGTTCATGATCCATTTTGAGTTAATTGTTATATAAAGTGTGAGACTTACGTCCAGGTCATTCTTTGCCTACAGATGTTCAGTTGTTCCAACACCATTTGTTGAAAAGGCCATCCTTCCTCGATTGAACTGCTTTGTCAAAAAACGGATTTTGTTAGAAATCCATTCACTTTACTTGTGTGGGGCTATTTCTGGGTTTTCTATCCCATCCTTTTGATTTCCTTCGCTATCCCTCTGCCAGTACCACACAGTCTTCATAGTAGCTGTATAAGAAATCTTAAAATCAGGCTGATTTCTCTCACTTTGCTGTTCTTTTTCAAATTATTTTAACTATTATACTGTTATAGTTCCTTTGCCTTTCCATATAAATTTTATAATAATCTTGCCTAAATATACAAAAAAATCTTGGTGGGATTTTGATAGGAATGGTGTTAAACTTGTATACCAATTTGGGGAGAATTGACCTCTTTACTATATTGGGTCTTCAATCCGTGAACACACGTCCCTCCATTTATTCAGAGCTTCTTAGATGTCTTTCACCGATGTTTTATAGTTTTCAGCATACCTGTCCTGTACACATTATGTTAAATTTGCATATATTTCTTTCTTCCTTTTTTTTTTGAGCAGTTGTCAATGGTATTGTATTTTAGATTTTAGTGTCCACATATTCATTGCTAGTGTATGTTGGTCTTGTATGCTAAACTCGCCTATTAGTTCTAGAAGGTTCTTTTTTTGGTAAATTCCTTGTGATTTTCTAGATAGAATATTATGTCATCTGCAAAGAAGGACAGTTTTATTTCTTCCTTTCCCGTTTGTATGCCTTTTATTTCCTTTTCTTGTCTTGTTGCACTGGCTAGAGCTGTCAGTACTATGTTGAATAACACTGGATGGTGGGCATCCTTGCCCTGTTCTCAGTCTTAAGGGGAAAACATTCAGTCTTTCACCACTAAGCATGACGCTAGCTGTAGGCTTTTCAGTGACATGCTTTACCAAGTTGAGGAACCTCCCCTCTATTTCTATTTTGCTGACAAATTTTTTGATATGGCCGTGGGATTTTTCTTCTTTGGTCTGTTAATACGGTGGATTACACTGATGGATTGGTTTTCAAATATTGAACCAGTCTTGCATTCTTGTAACGAGCACTGCTAGTTCATGGCGTATTATTCTCTTTATATATTGAATTCTACTTTTCAACATTTTGTTAAGAATTTTCACATCCATATTCATGAGGAATTTTGGTCCATAGTCTTCTTTTCTTTCTTTTTTTTTTGGTCCTGTCTTTATGTTTTTTGGTGTCAGGGTAATACTGGCTTCCTAGAATGAGTTGGGAAGGGTTCCCTCCTCTTCTTCTAGTCTAGAAAAGATTTTATAGAGGGGGTCTTAATTCTTTTTTAAATGTTTGGTAGAATTCTCCAGCGGAACAATCTGGGTTGAAGATTTCTTTCTCAGGAGGTTAATTACAAATTCAATTCCCTTCATAGTTATGTGACTATTCAAATTATCTACTTCACGTGGATAAGTTGGGGCAGTTTGTGCTTTTCAAGAAATTTGTCCATTTCATCTAAGTTGTCAAATTTACGTGTGTAGAGTTGTTCCTAGTTTTCCATTATTTTCCTTTTGATGCCTGCAGGGTCTGTAGTGATATTCAGTTTTACTCCTAATATTAGTAATTTGTATATTATAATATCTAAGATTTATAATCTAAGAGATATTAATAGTCTTTTTTTCCTTTGTCAGTCTTGCTAGTTTTACTGATTTTGTCAAAGAACAAATTCTTCACTCCATTGATTTTCTCTATTGTTTTTCTGTTTTCAATTTCATCGATTTCTGCTTTTTATTATTTCCTTTCTTCTGCTAGCTTTGGGCTTATTTTACTCCTGTTTTTCTAAGTTCTTGAGGGAGAGTTTAGGTTGTTGATTCAATCCATTTTCTCTTGTCTAATATATGCATTTAGTGCTATAAATTTCCCTCTTAGCACTGCTTTGACTGTGCCCCACACATTTTGATATGTTGTATTTTCATTTTTATTCATTTCACTCTATTTTAAAATTTTCCTTGAGCCTTTCTCTTTGATCCATGGGTTGTTTAGAATGTGTTTTTCAGTTTCCAAGTGCTTTGAAGATTTTCTTGCTGTCTTTCTGTTGCGGATTTCAAATTTCATTGCTGGGCAACCAGGCTTTTATTCCCTCTGAGGCTTCCTGGCCAATCCTGGCTCCCCTCCTGGTGTGTGGTGGGTGTCACAATGGGGCCCTCATGACATCACTGCCCCTCCCCTGGTTACTTGATTCTGGAATCGTCTCTCAACCTGTCCCAGCCCAACTCCCTCCTCCCAGCTCCTGCTTCACTCTCACCTCATCCACCCCATCTGTCCAGTGTGAAGGTAATTATATGTCCCAAGTTTACACAAGACAAAAATGACTGAGGTTCAGAAGAGTAACGTTGCCACAGGTTGACAGCCCACATGCACAGATGCAGTGAGCAGGAACGCAGAGAAACAGATCTCCCAGGTGCGTGGGCAGCCCCTGGGGACTCAGACAAGGAAAAGAGAGGTGCCAAAGCCTGGGGCTCTGGATCTGGGGTCGGGTGGCAGTGACTGGGACACAGGAAACCAAGTCTCAGCAACTTCAATTGAGGAATGTCAGTGGAGGTTCGGCTGAGGGAGCCCAGATGCCCCTGGGTCCTGAGTGGCCAGTGCTAAGACGAGCCTGAGGAAGACACCCTGGGGCAGGTTGGAGGGGCTCTGTCTGTGAAGACCTTGGTGCCGGTGGGGTCGTCCTGGAAGGGAGCAGGCCGGTGGGGAGGCGGATCTCCTGGCCTATCGCTGTGCCAGCAGAGACAAAGACTCCTGCAGGGGATACTGTCTGTGGGCCAGCACTGGGTGACGGCCAGGAAAGAGATGCCTTTCTGTTATTTATTATTATTTTTAATCAAACATATACATTAACATATGTATTAGTTAACATATACTTGAACTACGAACAGTCAAATATCCTCTAAGAGGTTTTATTTCAGGAAACAGCACCCTCCTCCCTTGGCTTGCCTCCTCCTCAGAAAGCCATTTTCTCCTCTTTGAGCTGAGCCACAAAGATCTTCTCTCACATCCCCTCCCTGTCCCCATGCCCCCAGCTCTGCCAGCTCCAGTTCCAGGCGCCCTGCTGTCTCCCCTTCTGTTAGATCTCACCATTGCTGCATGGTGACTTGTTGCCACAATTTGGGTCACGGTTGTCTTTGCTCTAAGGTCATGTTTTTCTGGTGTGTTCTTAGTCAGCCTTGCTTTTCCTTTTCTTTTCTTTCCCATTCTTTTTGTAGTTTTTTGTACTCCTCTCCAGCTCTCACTTATGTCTGAATGAGGAAAGTTTTTGCCAAATCGGTTTTTAGCAGGAAGCTCATCCAGAGGAGGACCAGATGCCGTGGCCCAGGTTCTCATAAACGGTGGTTGGAAGCCAAGGTTTCTGTGAGAGGGTGTTTTTCTCCATCTTAAAAAGTGAAATGCAGCAGCCAACAAGAAAGAACATATAAACTGCATATGTGAGGCAGAAAGAGAACTAATCACAGCATCTCTCCTCGTGTATTGTCACTCGCTCCAGAAATAAACAGACCCCTGGGGCGACTTCTGCAGGCCCCTCTGCACCCACCACCAGTCACAGCTGCGGAAACCGTGATGAGGAATTTTATGGTTCTCACACAATTGCCTTTCTGTGTAGTCTGATTACAATTCTTTGTATTTGCAAAGGACGCACTGAAGAGTTTTCCACGCATTTTTGTACAATATTGTTTTTCTGGCCTCCCTTTCTTGCTCCACAGTTCGTTTGTGACTTTTCTGCATATTGGGGTCTTCCTAGAAAGGTCATTTGCACATTTCCATGTCTGTGAAGTATTCCACCACACTGGCTCTACAACAGTTTATTTCTCCATTCTTTTGTTAGTGGATGTTTGGATTGTTTTTAGTTTTGCTTCTTGGAACAAGATTTACCTGAGCCAGCCCTGATAGCCTAATGGTTAAAGCCAGCGCCCTCCACTTCGGTGGCCCAGGCCAGTTCCCAGGCGCGGAGCTATACCACTCGTCCGTCTGTCAGTAGCCATGCTGTGGCAGCAGGTCACATTGAAGAACTAGAATGACCTACAACTAGAATATACAACTATGTACTGAGGCTTTGGGGAGGGAAAAAAAAAAAAGAGGAACATTGGCCACAGACGTTAGCTCAGGGTGAATCTTTCCCAGCAAAAAAAAAAAAACAAAACAGATTTACCTATCCTCCAAAACACATGTACAAAAGTTTATGGGAATTGCAGGGCCAAAGTTGTATCCTCAACTTCACTGGATAAAGCCAAACTCCTGTCCAAAGTGGTTGCACCAATCCCAGTGTAAACGAGTTCGTTTTACTTCCTTGCAAATACATTTCTTTTTGCACTAATATTAACCCTTTACTTCTCACCCACCTGACAGTGACAGGCAATGTAAGGCTATTCACAAGAATCAGTCTCTCCTTCCTCCTCTATCAAATTGTTCTTAGCAGTAGCAACTTTCACCACCTGACGTCACTATCTGTATTTACTGCTGTTTTCTCCTCCCTCTTAAAACATAATTCCCAGGAGGCAGGGATTTAATTTGCCTTTTCAAAGCTGTTCCTTGGGGTCTGGAACAGTGTGAGACGACAGGTAGTAGGTATTCAAGAAACACTTGTTAAATGATTAAATGAATAAAAACACGAAATAAAGCAGAATCATTAAGGTAAAAACACTAATTTACACGGACTTAAAATTACATGAATACTTGTAAAGAGGCCCAGCATCAAAAAGGAATCTGCAGACCTGCCTGGAGAGTGCTCTGTCTCCCTCGCACGCATGGGTTAAGTTATCTGTCCAGGAACTCTCTTCTGGCTGTGGACTGAGAGATTTCAGTCATCTGATTTTTTCATCCCTCTCTGCCCACTTTACATTCCTTTTCCATTCACTGGCAAATTTCTTGAGACAGCAACAAATTCTGAACAGTGTTAGCCCAACCCTATCTGAGCTCTGAACCCACCACTCCATCCCACCCCTTCTTCCCACGGTTACCAGGTCTCCATCCTCATTTGACCTTTCATCTCTGGACCAGGTGCCCAGGGTGATCACTCTGTTCATCTTGACCCCTCTTTGCCCTGGGCCTCGGTGGCACCACATTCCCACAGCTCCAGCTTACCACATTAGTTTTCCCCCATTGGATATTTCCCCTCGAATGTCTTTAGGATCCGACAAGCAGATCCTGGGTGCAGGACTTAGGAGCGTAGGACTCGCTGGGGGCTGCTCCCTGGAGAAACTGTAAGGAGGGAGCAGGGAGTTTTGCCGGCTTGTGGGTGCTATGAAATCAGGCCTCTGCCTGACCCTGGGGTACTGTGGAGTGTGATTGCACTATGGAGTCTGTCCTGGCTCCAGACAAGGGACCCCAGCTTTTGTCCCCCTCACTCCAGACAGGCCTTTGCCACAGGCCTAGGAGGACATGGCTGGCGCAACTCCCCCACTCAGCAGCAAGGGGATTCAAGGGTGACCCTCTGGAGGAGGTGGTAGGTCTGAACCACCAGGCCAAGGCCCTTTAGCCCTTGGGGGTGACACACTGACCAAAACTGCTAAACAGGATCTGAGGAGATCTGACTGGGCACACGAACTCTCTGTTACGTGAACTTACATGGCCATATCTCCAGGATCAGGCCGAGGTTTTCTCCTCTCTCATAACAAGCATGTCCCCACTCACAGCTTCAGTTGCCCTCTCCGCACTGATTCTCTCATTTCCTCAGTTGCCCTCTCCACACCAACCACTCCTGAATGATTTCCTCTAGTCTACATCTTTCTTCTGAGTTCCAGACCTGAACAGTGAACTGCTTCTGACCATCTCCTCTTAATGTTTATCGAGCATCTCAAACTCAAATGTTAATGAGCATCTCAAATTCAGCCTCCCAAATACCTGATTTGTTTTTTGACCTTTTTAATGTCTGTGCCACAGGAAGGGTGCAGTGGGCCCTGTTTGTGGCTGTATCTCAGGGCTGAGCACAGCGCCTGGCATAGTCGGCACTGAGTATGTATGTGAACGTGGGGTGGGTGGATAAACCAAGGAGCTGAGAGGTTGGAGAGGGCGGGCCAGCCTTGAGTGTGGGGAGCCCTGCGCGCCTGTGCAAGAGCAGCGAGCGCAACTTCGGGGAGGCTCACAGGAGTCGCTACAGGAAATACGTGGTGAATGCACTGAAAACATCCTTTAGATTGGAGTGGGGTGTCTGGGATTGGAGGTGGGATAGCTGCAAGAGGCTTAGGGAAGAACTGGGGTTTGAGATTTAGGATGAGGATGCTGTTGATAAGGAAGTAGGGGATTGAGAAGGATGCATGGGAGGATTGGTGGGAGAATTCTTAGGCTTTGGTGCAAGGAACTACGTGAGTTTGAGCAGCTGAGGTTGAGATTCTTGAGGGACACCAGACTCTCTGGTGGAGAGGTGTCAGGTGGGGATGAGGTCACTGGAAATGGGGCTGGCACCATGGCCCTCAACTGTGGCTGCTCCATGGAATAACCTGGAGGCCCTCTGAAATCTCATGTACAGGAAGCGTGTGGCAATCACAGGCGAAAAGAGTCCTCAGTAAGTGAGGAGGAGTGTGTCTATTTAACTGCTAATGGAATCACCACAAGTGAGTTAAAAAAGAATGAGGTTTGAGGGTTGGGATAAGAATGAGGAGTCACCGAGGACAAGTTGCTGGACTGGGGGAGGAAGAGCTGGGCCTTGGTGGAGGGGAGGGGAGGCTGGGGCTTCGGATTTGTGTGTGGCAACTAGGGTGACCAGCCACCCCGGTTTGCCTGGGACTGAGCTGGTGTTAGCGTTGGAAGACCCACGGCCGAGAAACCGCTCTCAGCCCAGGGCAAACTGGGACAGTTGGTCACCACAGGGGCAACAAGTATTTGATGAGGGAGGTGCCAAGTGGTGATGAAGTTGTTGCTAGAAGGATGAAGGGTTGGAGCAGAGGGTCTCAACCACGGCTGCTCATTGCAATAATCTGGGGAGACTTTAAAACTCCTGGTGTTCACTCAGCACCACAAAGTAATTGTCTCAGGGGCTGGAGAAGCAAGGTCTCAGTGGCAGTAACTTCGGACATGCTCCCAGGTGGGCCTTGTGCATAGCCAGGGTGACAACCACAGGGTACAGCAGGGCTCTAACCTTAAATTCCAAATCAGAGACCAAAGGAAATGACCGTCTCATTGGTACCAGAGACCAGCCAGGGATTCTCATGTGGGGTCCCCACCCAGTGGCCTCGTGAGAATCTTTGGATGTGTGGGGGTGATTTCAAAGGACCTGCTTGTTAACAGAGTGCCTGGTACCTGCCCCTCCCAGCACATTAATGGTCACAGGCAGCGTGCCAGAAGGAGCCCTATGGAGCTTTCTATAAGAAGGATGGTGGGGGGTCTATGGCTCCACCTCGTTGTGCAGACACTGCAGGTTCTCAGCGATAAATAGGGGATACCAGGGACAGGAACACATGGAGGTATCAGCATGTGTCATGCATGTGGATGTCCAGAGACACTTATGGGCATGCCTACATCTGTGATCCCCCTCCCTGCGAGCACACAGGTGCACAGCTCCTGCCTGCCCCAAAAGCAATGCCAAGTATCCCAGTTCAGGATAAGGGGCCTCAGACCTGAACTGAGGTGGGAATTCTCCTCTCTCCTGGGTGTCTCAGACCCACAGTGAAGTAAGACTTGCCCCTACATGGCAGTGCCCCTCAGGCGCAGGGGCTGCTCTGGAGGGACTGCTGAGTAAACGGTGAAGAACCCCAGCTGGAATTCAGAGGAATGCCCAGGGCCCCATCCCCTCTCCCTGACACTCTTGCCTCCAGCTCAGGCCTTGGCACCCCCTAAGGTTCCTCCATGCCACCTTGGGTTTCTGGGAGCAGGAGTGAAATGGGATTTGATGAGTTTTCTTCTCGCATCTTCCTGACCTTCCTGAAGGTCTCCATAGAGAGGTGCCTCCCAACATCTTTTAGGTCTAAGAAGGCCATCTTTGAGAGCTAGATAATTGCTATACCTTCTCAACTCAGAAAAATGTACATTACCATCTACACACACAATGTTGAATAAATTTTGAGAGACTCTGTGGTCTCTGTTTTAAAGCTCATCTATAGATCTCATGTCAAGAAAGCTTCCAGAAGCAGCTCCTACTTGAGTACTGCAGGGTCTTGCACAGGAGAGCTGGATGTGTCCCTAAGTCCCAGGAAGTAGCTGAGACTGATACCAAAAGACAAAGACACAACAAGAAAACTACAAACCAATATCTTTTATGAATATAGATGCAAAAATCTCCAACAAAATGAGAGCAAACTGAATCTAGCAACATATGAAGAAGATCATACACCAAGACCATGTGAAATTTATCCCAGGAAAGCAAGATGGGTTTAACATGTGAAAATTAATTAACGTAATACACCATATCAATAGGATAAAGAAAAAACACACAATCATCTCAGTAGACACAGAAAAAGCATTTGATAAAATCCAACACTGCTTCATAATGAAAATACTCAAGACACTAGGACTAGAAGAGAACTTTCTCGACCTGATAAAGGGCATCTATAAAAAGCCCACAACTAGCATATTTAATAGTGAAAGACTGGCTGCCTTCCCCTGAAGAATAGGAACAAGAAAAGGCTGTCTGCTCTCACTACTTCTGCTCAACGTTGTACTGGAAGTTCTAGCCAGGGAATTAGGCAAGAGAAAGAAACAAAAGGAATCCAGATTGGAAAGGAAGAAATAAAACTATCTCTATGCAAAGATCACACGATCTTACACATAGAAAATACTAAGGAATCCATTATGCTGGAAGAATTAACAAACGAGCTCAGTAAGACTGCAAGATACAACATCAATATTCAAATAGTAATTGTATTACTATATAACAGCAAATTATGTTGGGAAAATAATTCTATTTTAAAAGAACTAAATACCTAGGAATAAATTTTTAAAAAGAAGCATGAAACTTTTATACTGTGAATATTAAAAAATATTGTTGAAATAAATTAAAGAAACTCTAAATAAGTGGAAAGACATCCCATATCCATGGGTCAGAAGACTTAAGTATTAAGATACTAATATTCTCCTGATGGTTAATATTATGTGTCAGCTTGTTTTTGGATGAGAGTAACATTTAAATTGGTGAACTGTTTTGGGTTTTTTTGTGTGTGTGTGAGGAAGAGTGGCCCTGAGCTAACATCTGTTGCCAATCTTCCGCATTTAGCTTGAGGAAGATTATTGCTGAGCTAACATCTGTGCCAATCTTCCTCTATTTTATGTGGGAGGCTGCCACAGTGTGGCTTGATGAGTGGTGCTAGGTCTGCACCCGGAATCTAAACCTGTGAACACCAGGCTGCCCAAGTGGAGCGAGAGAACTTAACTACTACGCCACCGGGCCGGCCCCCTAAATTGGTGAACTTTGAGTAAAGCAGATTTCTCTCCATAATGTGAGTGGGACTCATTCAGTTAGTTGAAGGCGTGAATAGCAAAAAAGACTGGCCTCCTTGAGCAAGAGGGAATTCTTCAGCAGACAGCCTTCAGACTCCATTTGCATCATTGGTTTTCCTGGGGCTCTGCCTGCTGGCCTTCAGACTAGAACTAGAAGATTGGTTCTCCTGGTCTTGAGCCTGCTGACCCAGACTACAGATTTTGGACTCACCAGCCTCCATAGTCATGTGAGCCAATTCCTTGTAATAAATCTCTCGTTATATATATGTGTACACATTCTGTTCTGTTTCTCTGGTGAACTCTGACTAATTCAACTCCCCATGTTGATCTTCAGTTTCAACACAATACCTGTCAAAACTACAGCTGTCTTCTTTACAGAAGTTGATAAGCTGATCCTAAAATTCATGCAGAAATCCAAGGGACCCAGAATAGCCAAAACAATCTTGGGAAAGAAGACCAAAGTTGGAGAAGCCACACTTCCTGTTCCAAAACTTTTTACAAAGCTACAATAATCAAAACAGTGTGGTACTGGCATTAAGGATAGACACAGATCAACGGAATACAATTGAGAGTCCAGAAATAAACCCTCATATTTGTGGTAAATTGCTTTTTGGGAACAATGCCAAAACAATTCAATGGGAAAAGGATAGTCTTTTCAACAAATGGTGCCAGGACAACTGGATAGCCACAGGCAAAATAATAAAGTTGGATCCCTGTCTCATACCACATCCAAGAATTAATTCAAAATGGGTCAAAGATTTAAATGTAAGAGCTAAACTATAAAACTCTTAGAAGAAAACATAGTTCATCTTTGTGACCTTGGATTAGGCAATAATTTGATGCCAAAGGCACAAGTGACTAAAGGAAAAATAAAATAGACCTCATAAAAATTAAAATTTTTGTGCTTCAAAGAACACCACCAAGAAAGTGAAAAGACAACTCACAGAATGGAAGCAAATATTTGCAAATTATATATCTGATGAGAGACTTTTATCTAGAATGCATTAAGGACTCTTACAACTTGACAGATAAAAACCCCAACTAAAATATGAGCAAAGGATTTGAATGGACATTTCTGGAAGATGATATACAAATGGCCAATGAGCACATGAAAGGATGTTCAACAGCGTTAGTCATTTAGGAAATGCAAATCAAAAGCACAACGAGACACCACTTCACACTCACTAGGATGGCTATAATCAAAAAGTCAGACAAATGTTAGGATGGGGAAAAAAATGGAATCCTCATATATTGCTGTTGAGAATGAGAAGTGGGGCAGGTACTTTGGAAAACAGTTTGGAAGCAGCTCAAAAGATTAAATATAGAGTTACACTTGGACCCAGAAATGCCACTCCCAGGTATATACTCATAAGAAACGAAAAGATATATCCACCCCAAAAACTTTACACAAATGTTCGTGGCAGTTTTACTCATGAGGGGAAAAAACTGGAAACACCCAAATGTCCATCGATTGGTGAACAGATGAATAAAATGTGTTTTATACTTACAACGGAATATTTTTCAGCTTATTGAATGAATGAAGTTCTGATACTGATTCAACAAGGATGAACTTTGAAAACAGACTGAGTGAAAGAAACTAGGTATGAAAGACCACATATTGTATGATTCCATTTCGATGACATTTCCAAATTGGCAAATCTATGGAGCTAAAATTTAGGACTGGGGTGTCGGTGAATGGCAATGACTGGGTATAGAGTTTTTCTCTGGGGTGATAAAAATGTTCTAAAATTAGGTTGTGGTGACAGATGCATAACTCTGTGAATATTCTAAACACCAGTGTACATTTTAAATGGGTGAATTGTATGGTATATGGATTATTTCTCAATAAATCTGTTTAAAAGAAAAACAAGGAGAAGAAAAGTGACCCAAAGAGCCTATGGGTGAGCTCCCCGGCACTCCCCTCCAGCCCCCCTTCTCTCCTGTCTGACTCCTGTCTGTTAGGCCCTCCATGCTCTGAGGGTCTGTCATTTGATAGGCAGCTGGCTCCCAGCTGGTTAGTCATCAGTTGGTCAGGTGGGCCACGCTGCTCGGCCAATCAGGATCATCCGGCAGTTGGGCCCTTGGAGACAGAATCAGTTAAACCGACAAAGCTCCATCAGGTGGCCCAGTGTCTCAGTGAGTCAGGGCTGTTTGTTCATCAGGCTCAGTCAGGAGGGCAGTTCGGGAATGTTCACGGTCAGGGTGGCAGTGATAGGTCAGCAGGTCGGGGCACGCAGGGACAAAATGTGTGCCTGCCCTCAGCCTTGGAGAAGTCCAGACACCAGATGAGCTTGTGAGGATGGGGAAAGTCACCCTCTGCCTGGTAAGAAGTGACAGCATGCAGCGGGGCTGGGCAGGATGAGCGCCCCTCCTGGACCAGGCCGACTCCCGGGGCTGGACTCCCTCCTGAAACCTGAGGGCAGGCCTCCTTCAGAGCATCCTGGAGACAGACTTGGGAAGAGGTAGGAAGAGGTGCTCTGGACACAGGGATTAGGGCAGGATCCTGGGATCTGAGTTGTTAGGGTCAAGAGGGGGCTGCCTGTCCCCAGGGGAATGAGAATAGCACCCATGTTCCTCCTCTGTAAAGTAGGGTGATGACAGCCTCGCGGCGAGGGAATAAGTCAGGGATCCAGAGTTAATCAAAGTAGTGGACTTAGAGCACTGCCTGGCCCCAGGAAGCACCCACACAGGTCGGCGGGTGGTGTAAAGGAATTAAGAATGCACAGAGCCTCCTGGCAGCAGGGCAGACACATGCCAGTCAGAGGTGACCTGGGAGCCATCCCTGGACATGGAGATATGGGGCTCTGTCCTCTCTGAAATTTTTTTTTTTTAAAGATTTTATTTTTCCTTTTTCTCCCCAAAGCCCCCCGGTACATAGTTGTATATTTTAGTTGTGGGTCCTTCTAGTTGTGGCATGTGGGACGCCGCCTCAGCATGGCCTGATGAGCGGTGCCGTGTCTGTGCCAAGGATCCTAACCAGCGAAACCCTGGGCCGCCAAAGCAAAGCACGCAAACTTAACTGCTTGGCCACAGGGCCGGTCACAGTCTCTGCAATTTCTGAAATAGTCTCTGGGCAGAATGGGAGAGTGAAGAGAGCACAGCCATGAGCGGGATGGCCAGAGGACCCCTTAGCCACTGGGCATGGAAGATCCAGTGCCCAGCCCACAGACTTATGGGGCCTATGAAAATTTCTTTCACTTTCTTTTAAAATCAGGAGGAAAAACATGAACTTATAAGAGAAAGAAAATGTTTTTATATGTGGTATTAATATATTCATATTTATACCAACAAGTTATAAAATCAATTTTTGAGTGTTTTATGAAAGGGGCTCAGACAGACCCAAGTGTCCAGGACCCACCCATGTCATGACGCAGCTCTGCGTTGGCTCATTGAACAGGCTGTGAGCTTGGTACTCAGATGTGGATGGGTTTAGTGGGCCCTGCTGCGGGATTTTCCTCTGTGGCTCGGCAGCCCCGGTGTAGACACCCAGAGGGGCAGAGTTGGCTTAGTGAAGTGAATTTAATTTCGCAAAACTGCATGGTCAGCATGCAGAGGAGGCAGAACATGAACTGACAAAGTAAAGAATAACTATTGAGATTTGATAGGAAATATTTGCAGGATTTGGATGGGGTGGAGGTAGAGATGGGAAAGTGTCATCTTGAAATCAAACTTGGTTTCTGCTCAGTTTTGCCCAGGATCCTTCCCATCCTTGGGGGAAAAGCAATGACAGGAAATCGTCCAGCACCTGCCTCTTCTCCAGGGGTCCAGCTGAAGGGCAGGATCACCGGGGCACGTAGTGCAGGGATGGTATTTGCTGAGCATGCACCACACAGACAGCGGCACAGGTACACACTCACATTGTACACACAGACAACGGACACGCTGAGACACACCCACATTCACACACAACCCACCTCTCCTTCCCACAGCCCGGAAGCTGCATGTGGCAGGGGGTCCCGCATGGAGCATATCCAGGAGGAATGTTCTAGGGGACGTCCCTGTCAAGATACCTCCCCTCCCTGGCCATAATGAACTCATGGGAGCTGGGCAATGGGGTATGTGGAGCAGGGAGAGGGGTGGTAGGGACAGTAGGGTGGAAGAGGAGGGGAGGGAAACTGCCTAGAAATGCCCCATAGGGCAACCAGGACCCCGAAGGACCCCCAAGAGGATAGGAGAGAAAGAGGGAAAGGGACCCCCATGTGAAAAAGGGGCTCACATACCACCTCCAACAGAGCACTGCGAAATAATAAAATGGATCCGCTGCCAAGTACTGAGAATGGGGCTCACACAGGCTGAACGCCTGCATATGTCTTCTGCTCCTATTTGAGCTTCACCAGGAGAAGAGTAACGTCTTGTTCATCTTTTTCTCTAGCCATCAGCCACAATTCCCTTTGCATTGCCAGCCGTCCCAGCCTACCACCTCCCCCCTCCAGGGCTGCTGCCCCTGAGATGGGGCACTGGAGCAAAAGGCTCCCCTAAGAACGAGGACAGGGGACCAGCATCCCCTCCCCCAGCACCTCTCAGCTCCACACAGACATGGATGGAGGCCCAGCTCTGAGGCCCCTGACAGGGCCATGGTTACTCGGAGAACCAGACACACCCACCACCTGGACCTGGGGCTGAGAGGCTCAGAGGAGGTGACAGGACTAAAGGATCGGGTCACCAGGCTTCACACACTCAGAGGGTCCTGCAGGTTCCCCGGCCCCTCCCACCAGGCTGCTCCTGCACTGCCCACTCCTCGGAGGGTCTTCAGTGGACAGGTAAGGCCTGAGCACTCACCTGGCTCCCCCATTGTGCAGATGGGCAGCCACTCTGCTCTAGGGACCAATTTTCCCAGATAAAATGCCGGATTCCCACCATCCCAGGCTGCCATAGGATGCACAGCACTGTCCCCCACCCCTCCTGCGCCCCCCACCCCCACCCCGCAACCCACCTAGCTTGGACCCTGCAGTTTAGATAACAGGAATACACTCACTTGTTTTTCTGCCCCTTAGGGAGCCAGAGTCATGGAAACAAAATGCAACTTCTGTTAACCTGTTGGTTGTGATATGATTTCTTATAATGCTCATATGTTTGAAAAGCCAAATTCTAAGAAAACAGGGGAGGCATTGCGAACATAACAGTCAGCTGGTAGTCCTCAGAACCGAGCTTGTTCTTGCTGATTCTGCTCCAGCTGGTGCTCAACTGAGCTGCGGGCATCAGGTGGTCAGACTCTCAGAGGGACCATCAGGGAGGGGACTCCTGGAGGCTGGACCCATGTGACTCCTGCCCAAGCCAGTGGCCCCGGCCACGCTGCCTGGGGAGGGGAGGAGACTCAGGCCTGGCTGTGGGATCTCCTCTCCCTACTGCCTCACCGTCCATCTTAGCCTCTCACTTGGAACAGAAAATGATGAACAGAGAACAAGACCCAGAGAACCAACAGTCAACAGGATCACGAAAGCCTTTCACTTCTCCTTTGCCAGTTCACAGGTGTGGTGGACCCACTTTGGATGCTGAGGGAGCTGAAGGAGGCGGCTGCGTGGCTGGCTCCCTCCTCCCAGAAGGGGGGACGGCGCCCTTCCTGTGGCCTCAGCTTCAGTCTCCCACACTGAGGGAGGCCGTGGGTGCCCAGATGCCACCTCCCACCCGGGGCAGGACAGGACTTGGCTGACCCGGGGGAGATTCTGCATCTTCCAGCCTCTCCTGGGAACTTCTGCCCAGCAGGGCTGCCCCCTGCTGCCACCTGGTCTTAGGCCCTCACGTCCTGCAGAAAAAGGCCTGAACTCAGAGAGAAAGCTGGAATCTGGATGCAGCCCCTGCCCGTCTGGCTGGGTCCACTTCCTGAGCTCTAGGGCCTCAGGCTTCTCCTCCTCCTCCTGAGCAGTGAGGCCCAGGGACAGTCTGAGAGCAGGGCAGAGAGCTGGGAGGGGAGGAAGCCCAAGAGCCAGGATTTAGCCGATAATGCCCAGCAGAGGTCTGAGTTCAAGGGCCACTTGGGGCCCCTGCTGGCTGTGTGTTCTTGGGCAAGTTTCATAAACTACTCTGTGCCTTTGTGCTCCTCAAAGGGTGATAACAAGAGAACTGAGGCCAACGCCATGTGGGGGTCTCTACTGATCCCTGTGCAAAGACCCATGCGGGATATGGGGCTCTGGCTAGGGCTCTCCTCCTCACAATGTGCTGCTGGGGAGACGTGGAGCAGGGTGACCTCTCAGAGCCTGGCCATCCCCATCTTCATGCCTCTGTCTGGAGGGTCAAACGAGGTAAAGGTCAAGTGCTTGCTTCCACGGCCCCCCAGCCAGGTGTGCTGAATTCCCTGCAGACTCTCCAGGTCAGAGTCCTTTTGACATGAGGTCCACCTCCCACCTGAGACTCAGCAGGTGAGCTTCTTGGGGAGCTTGTCTGGTTTTTAATCACAGGAGACAGAAATATGTGACTGGGCTGCATTTACCCTCACGTTGTAATCAAGTTGTAACCACCTGGAGATGAAGTGAAGGCCCATCTTCAAACCCAAGTTCAATCCTCAGCCGGTCTCGCTCATTGAAGGGGAGAGGGTCATGGCAGCTGGAACAAGATCTGGGTAGCCGGGACCGTGCCAGTGGCAGTGCTCAGCCCAAACATTAATTTGGGTTTGAGGACCTCTCTCTGGAAGGGTTTCATGACCAGATCTTCCTGGAGATGGCATCACAGGGTTTGGTCTTTGAAATATTTCTCTTGCTGGGCCATTTCATTTATTCTCTATTCTCTTCCGTTCTCATTGTTTTTTGGGCTCACTTTCTGGTCGTTCACAGGGTCTTACAGAGTAACTATCTTCCAGTGGCTCATCTCCCCTGAGAGCTTATGCTCACCTCCTCCCTTTCTTTCTTTTCTGGAATCTGCTTCTTTGGATGAACCACACTGGTGTTTCCAAAAGGTTCCTTGCTGGTTTTGTCTTTTTTCATAATCTGATAGTATTTTAACCCCTTTTTGTCTTTTTGTGGTGACATTTTTGAGCTTCTGCTTAAGCCGCTGTTGAGTCATCGTTTACAGAGGGTGAAAAAATTAAAAAATGGTGATTATAGGCTCCCCTGAAACTTCAAACACAACTGACCAAATCTGAGAGCTTCAGGGGCTGTAGCCGATAGCAATCCAATATTATCCCCTCTGTGTGTAACTTTTAGACATGAGAGGGCTTCTAGGCTTATGGCGAAGCTTTGGTATTTCTGGTTCTTGGGGTCAAACATGTCTGACCTTGTGTAGGCACTTCCATTTGAAGACTCATTTTCTCATGTCCTCTCATATTTTTCCAGGAGTAGTGGATCTCATTTACCTCACTTATGGATGTTTCAATTCCCTCCTTTCAGTGTTCTGTGGATTAGGGAGTCTCACTGGGTAGTTGTTATCCAAGGTCCAAGGAGTGGCCAGT
The DNA here is from genome assembly GCF_021613505.1 of Equus quagga. Classification (NCBI taxonomy): domain Eukaryota; kingdom Metazoa; phylum Chordata; class Mammalia; order Perissodactyla; family Equidae; genus Equus; species Equus quagga. The sequence continues at coordinate 79,710,669 of NC_060278.1, forward strand.
GGGACATGAACCACCCCCCCCTTGAAGAGAGCTTGTACTTGAATAGTTGAGCTTTCCACTGAGGCACTGCCTGTCACCTTCCTCATCCCCAGGGTGTCTCATCTTCTTGAAGCTGCCATTCCCACCCAGAGCCCTGGTCGCCCCAAGTGGAGTCAATAGCAGAGTCAAATTTGTAGGGTAAGAAGTGCCGAGGCTGGACAGTGTCTCTCTGGGCTTGGCACAAAACTCTTCTCTCCTCTCAGTGATTACCTGGCCAACAGCCAGCTCCTGCTCTGGTTGGATCTCAGTGAGACCTTGGCAACCATTCCCTCCCTCTGTGACTCATCCACAGACATCTCCATGGATCCCTTGCTCTCTGAGTCCATGTTGCAGAAGGAACCATCCCTAATGTCTCCTGTCTTCTTCCAGCTTGGCCCTTTCTCTCACTCCATCCCACTGGAATCAGCAAGTGTCCCACACTTTACAGGTGAAAAAATTGGGCACAGAAAGGGTGGTCTTCTTAAGATTACATGGAGTTGACAGTGTGGTAAACCCTTGAAACCAGGGCTCAATAATCCGGGGCTGCCTCCCAGGGATTCCTAATGTCCAAGAGTCCCAATGAGCTGCCCCACACCGAGCACATGGCCTGAGGTTTCCATGGTGATGGTAAATCAACGTCTGCTTTCATTGCTGCCATGTCCCCTCTCATCCTATTCCATGCTGAATTTCCAGATGTGATCAACAGAATCAAGGGGAATGGAACCCAAAGGTGAGGGGCCAGACCCTGGGAGTGGCAGCATTGGAGTCACAACAGGGGCTGGCAGCTCTGAGGCTCTGAGTTCAGAGGCTTCAAACCTTGGGAGAAGAGCAGCAGCACCCAGAACAGGAGACTGGGGACCAAGTTTGTGCTGCGAAACAAGAATATAGGCATGAGTTGGAGAATCCTAATGTTCATGGGACCCCAGCAGGCAGAGTTAGGACCAGCTCAAGGGAAGACTGTTGCTGGAGGGTTGTCCAAGAACAGGGCAGACACCTGGATCAGCGTGGGGTCTCCAAGGCACTGGAGGCCCAAACGCTGCTGCAGGGACAGTGCCAAGGGGACTCAAACATGGGGTATGGGTAGGAAAAGGTGCTTTTCATCATTTTTCAAAACCCAAGTGACAAATTCACGTGCTTCTAAGAGGCAAATAGCTCCACATGGCGCACAGAGAACTTCCTCCTCCTGCCCCCACTGTCTCCTCTCAGACGAAGTATTGTTCATAATTTGACCTATTCCTATTTTTTTAATCTCCTTCAGTTCTCTTTTCATCTCATCCTTTACCCCTGATATTTCTTCCTCAGTCTCTCATATCTCAACATTTGCCTCCTGCTTTTAGAGGTGACTGCTCCATTAATTCTGTCATTTGATTGCAAATGTTTGGTCTTACTTTTCATTTGCCTCATGGCAAACTTTTTTTCAAATGATTTTCCTGTCCTTTTTCTGGTCTCATCTTTGATTATATTACGTGCTCATCCTTTTTTGATAACTTATCTTTGAATGAGTTGTGTTTACCTGCCCTAAATTCCTGTAAAAGTCTCATGTGGGCTGTGTCTCAGGCTCTAATATACTTCATTGTGATTCAAGGTTTTGTGTTTTTTTCCCCATCTGAAGGAAAATGAAATAGAAAGTATATACGAGAGGCTTTATAATGTGCACAGGAAGCCATAGAGAGTACCAATAAGATAAACTGTGTGCCCACCTCCCAGCTTAAGAAATGAACCACCACTATCCTTGCGGTCTTCTGTGTGTCCCCAAATATATCTCCCTCACACCCAGGGTAACTAGTATCCTGAATTTTATGCTTATTCGTCACTTTTCTTCATGGTTTTATTGCATTTGGGGGTATATTCACAATCATTAACTGCTTTTGCATGTCCCAGGACATTACATATAAATGGTTTTGGTCTGCATGTCTGTCTGATGTAGCTATTGCTCAATTATGCTACATAACAGTCATCCCAAACCTCAGTGGGATGCCACTGAGGAGGCAGTGGGGCTCAGCTGGGCTTAGAGCCAGGATCCAGGCTTCGTCCAGATCTGGTCCACATGTCTCTGGTCTGTTTGAACCTACGGCTCCCTGACACATGCTCTTCGGATGGCAGGAGACAGAAGCACAAGAGAACAGGACCAAATACACAAGCTCATTTCAGCTTTTGTTTATGTGATATCTACTAATTACATTGGCCAAAGCAAGACACACTGCCTAGCCAAAAGTTCAAATAATATTAAAATTACATTGTGGAATTGTTCTATGTTGGAACGTAGCTGTAATTTATTCGTTTTTATTGATGTATTTCATCATAAAGGCTATGTTTCCACTGCTCTGTTAATAAACATTTGAGTGGTTTCTAGATTTTGTGAATGAAGATAACGCTGTTCTGAACAGTCCTTCAGATGTGTCCTGGGGAAGGTGTGCAAGAATTTCCATAGATTGCGTAACTATTCAGCCTACTTATCCAAAATTTTGAAGTAAAGTAGAAAAATGATGGTGTGACAGTTAAGTCTACTTAAAGGTCATCTAACTCTCATGGAATGAAACTTTGTTGATTTGCGTTTGCAGTTAATTGGAACTCTGTTTTATAATTCTCTAATGTTAAAGGTTAACTAAAGAAAACTGGTTTGGTGTGTTGATTTTTAAATACTCAGTAAAGGAGATAACACCAAAAGTTAACGGTATTATTGCCCTGTGGGACAGTAATCAGTTTTGTATTGAATTTAGCAATTTTATTTCAGCATTTCTTTCTCCATAGATTGTATAAAAATACTCAGGTCCTCATTGAATTAATTTTGCATTATGCTGCTCACTTCATTAATGAGTTAAATAAAATCTTGGCATGTGCTTGCCATTTATTTATATGAGAATTCTTTTTAGCAATTTGAGATGATGCTTTTATCTATCTAGGGGTAGAATTGTTGGTTCACGGGAGAGAGCCACATTTAATTTTACTCAATAATAAGATCAAACTGTTTTCCAAAGTGACTGAATCAATACACACCCCCAACTCCAGATTAACAGACCTTGCCAACAGTGGTAGGCAGCTGTGCACCTGTTCACAAGAATACGCTGTCCCCTGTGTCATTCACCAAACAAACTGCTGCCTGCAGATATAGCTCACCCATGGAGTCTCACTGGGCTCCTCTCTATTCTTTCCCCGTTAGGAGGAAATCAGGTCCGGGGAGTTGCCACCAGACCTGTGCACACCATGTCCCATCCTGCAAGGAAGGGGTTTGGTTTTGCCACTCAGGATGCCTCCCTCTTCTTGGAGGGGCATCTTTTGCAAGCTCAGCTCTACCAGCACCCTTGCTGGTTCAAATACCATCCATGGCTCCCCTGCCTTATCTAGAGTATAAACCAGCCCAAAAATTCTTGCTGTTGGCAAAGGAGACTTGAAGCCAGAAATGTGATCAAAAAGGTAATTCCCAACCCCTATCTGCTCACTAATCCTTCTGCCCTTAACCTCCTTCCACCCACATGGCTACACTGGTTCTCTGAGCCCTGAGTGTGATGCCATCTTGTATCCATGGGCCTGTGCTCAAAGCGGAACTGGTGTTGTGACAGTAGGTAAAATTCCTTAGGAGTAGTTCTCATTCCTTTCCTGGTTGAAAACATAGGACATTCCAGCTTTGATTTTGATCACCCAGCTAACATCCAGGTACCGTTCCTCTCTTATAGCTGGTATTCAGGTTTGCAAGGTAATATTAAGCTTACCCAAATATTTTTTAGGAAGATACACTTTTTACAAAGCTTCACAAATCTGAAGTGGAAGCTTCCTCCATCTTGGCTGCTCAATGGTGGCATAAGAGAGACTTTGGGTCAATGTACACATTTATGATCTTAGACTGTGGTCCTTGCCCAGACACTGACAACTCCCAGATTTCTATCTCCTGCCCTGACTACTCTCCTGACTCTGGATTTATTCAGCCAAGTGCCTACTTGAGATCTCTACTCAGCTATCTAACAAGCATCTCACATTTTTCAGTTTATCCTTCATCAAGTTAGAAGATATCAATGGGCATCAGTTTTCTTATCTGAAAATGGGACCCAAAGAACCACTGACACCATAGGGTTATGGGGAGAAATAAGAAAATGCTTGTAACATGCTAAGCCTATAGGAAATGCTTGTATCAGTCTGGGTCCAAGAAAGAGTCAGAAACCACACAGTGATTTAAATATGGGACGTTTAATATAGAGAAATAATTAAGCTATGATAAAATAAGATGTAAAGATAACTCTATAGGATGGGGCTGAGGGAGGGTACCCAAGGAAGGACACACCCATACCACTGACCAGTTTGGTTGCCACCAGAACCAGCAAGAGAAGTCCCTTCCTCCTGCAATGCTCCTCCTGTGTGTGCCCTGTACTAACAAACTGAACATTGTGCTCACTGTAAAGGAGAGCTGCTGAATACCATTCATATCACACAGCAGATATGGGAGCATGAACAGGAACCGAGAGGCAATAAATTGATCACTGGCACAAGGCTCAATAAATATTCACTTTCTGATGGGGGTTCTTCATTTTAAGGGAAGAACAAGATCTTACTCTGTATCTCTGTCAATGAACGATGGCCACCTTCATATTACCACTTGTCCTGGCCCATAACGTAGCACCAGCTCCAAGCTGCCAGGTACCTGAGAATCTGCCAGCTGAGCATCAACAAGGATGGAGCCCAAATCCATCACAGCTGAGGCAACCACGCAAAAGGAGAGCAAGAAGCCCCCTCAGACACAACTGAGGACTGTCGAGTTGGGAGGAGGTAAAGATATGAAACAATAAGGTCATAAGGCAAGGAAGCGTCCACAGACTCAGAGTTTCCGGCATGTTCCAGCTGTGGCCCACAAGCCACCTCTTCCTCCTCTTGCTGTGGGGCCCTAGGTGGATGCACAGGCCTCTGACCCAGCCCAGAGCTTCCCATTAATTTGTAGAGCAAATGACATTCAAAATATTTCATTAGCTCTGATGACAGTCCTTCATTTAGGATTTATATATGCAATTATTCATTTTTACTGCTGTTTATTTGCAATATCACCTTTCATTTATGATTTATTCAGAAAATATTGATGACATACCACCCATAATGCACCATGCTGGGGGTTATGGATATGGTAATAAATTAAGGCAGACAACAAACTTGCCCTTGATTCCTGGTGATTAACAAGAGATTTTCCCTTCTTAAACAGAAGAGCCTTCTTTCACCTAAAAAACACATGCACACATAGAGAACAATCACCTATTTATCAGCAAATATTCACTGAGGACTTGCGCAACACTTAGCATTGTTGGAAGAGGGATAGAACGCTATTTTTGTTTTTGCCCTTAATGATTCACAACCATCCTGAGAAGGCAAGAGAGACATAATGCATAGGCAGAAAAAGAGGAAAATTTCTCAGCAGTCGCATGTAATTAAAAACAAAAATCTGGGGCCGACTCCATGGCCAAGTGGTTAAGTTCGCGCACTCCGCTGCGGTGGCCCAGGGTTCTGGTCCTGGGCGCGGACACGGCACTGCTTGTCAGGCCACGTTGAGGCGGTGTCCCACATCCCACAACTAGAAGGATGTGCAACTAAGATATACAACTGTGTACGGGGGTGTCGGGGAGGGGGGGTTTAGGGAGATAAAGCAGAAAAAAAAAAAAAGATTGGTAACAGTTGTTAGCCCAGGTGCCAATCTTTGAAAAAAAACAAAAACAAAAACAAAAATCTATATGAGACTAGAAATGATTGACAGTGTCACAAAGGAATGAAATATAACATTTTTTCCAGAACATGACTACAACCCTAATTAATCTATGTCTGAAGTAATTCCACAAAGACATGCTGAGTGTCTCGTACATGCCTGACACTGTGCTGAGAACCACAAAGAGAAGTTAACCCAAATTAGGTGCTGTCAAGATGAAAACAGAGGAAAAAACTCTTAGAACACCTCTTAGTGCTTCTTTTCCATCTTCTCCTTGAGATTAAAGTTCCTGAATTATTCACAAGAGAGAGGACCTTATAACAAACTGCTTTCACATCTTGAGTTGAAACACACTGGCTTCAGTTTGAAACCACCTCTTTTATTAAATTCCATAGTGTTACAAAGTATAGTTGGAACAAACCTCACTTATGTGTGCTCCGACTAAATCGGATTTTTAGGTATCCGATTTAGTCTGTATTTTCTCAATTTTTAACAAATGAAGTGCTATGAAATAAAACTTATTCAGAAATATGGGTCTTTCCCATATTGAGGAGGGAGAAAAAACGTTTAAGCCTTTCCGTATTAGCCTAAGAAGGCAGCGGCTTAGGGCAGCGATGTGACTACAGGGAACGGAAAAATGGAGATTACAGTCAGACCTTGCAGGGAGTGGACAAACTAGAACCACAAACAGTCTTATCCCCCTCCTTTTTTTTTTCTTATTCTAAAGGAAGGAGAATTTAATACTTTTCAATGAAGTAAAGCCAGTCAACCATTTCAACTTTCCAAAGGTCGATATGTGTTTTATCAGAGTTTTAATATTAGGAATACCAATTCCTTAAAAAAAATCAGCAATATATAAGTGAAAACTAATCTTGTTTAATCTGCATTAAGATGGTATTGTAGGGGAGGAAGACATTTCCTCTCCCCAAATGGGGGTTCGTCTGGCCGGAGAACGAATTAAATTCACATGAGACAGAATAGCAAGAGAAAATTAAAGCTTTATGAGGAACCATGGCCCGGGGCCTTTCTTCCTGAAAGGGCACCGAAGAAGTGGGGTGCACATAGTGGTTATATACCCCCAAATGGGGTGTTTCACATGTGATTGAAATGTCCCTCCCACAATAGTCACAAGATTGCCCTGTCGGCACAGTGCTTGATGGAAACGACAGATAGGTCTGCTGTCCCAGTGAACGCCGCGGGGTGGCAGGTGTGTTGCCTCAGGCTGGGGGGGGGGGGGGGGGGGTTCACAGATGAGCGCCACATTCGGTTCCCAGCCTAAGGAAAGATACTTAATCTTTAAGGAGATGCCAGCGTTGGGAGGGGGAGGGAAGTCAGTTACAGGAGGTTACCAGACTAGCACAATAAAATGCATATTTAAGTCTTTGCCTTTGGTATTGATTAAGAGTTTTTAGAGAGTAGGTCATCGCCTTTCTTCTTCCTGGTACAGAGAGGGAGGCACCTTTTACAGATAGAGATTTACCTTACAAATGTAAATGTGTCCTAACAAAGGGCGAGTTCCATTCCTCAGAGCCTCCTTCCCTGTCCCAGTTTATCAAAAGCAATCAGCCTCAAATAATCCTCATGCCAAAGAGACATATCTTGGGGTGGCCAATTCCAGGTCCCCACAGTATACACATAGGAAACTGGGTTAAGTATCAAATTGTGATCAATAAATTGTTGCAACACATTACCAACGCGCCGTTGCTCTACGGGCTCAGAACAGACGAGGGCGCCAGCGCGCTGAGAGAGGGAGAGAGCAGGTCTTTGCGCCTCAGCTCAGAGACTGCGGTTTCTGAAGGGGCAGGCAATGAGGAAAGAGGGACAGACAGAGTTGCTGTTTTCTGAAATAAAGGCTTTCAGGCGCTATTTGACAGTCCCACGTGAACGTATAACTTTGATTTTTAAAATGAAAAGAGCCTTTTTCCTATTACTCAATGCCTGCCTGCTCCCTTCTAGGACAACTCCACCACCAAGAAGGTCTTCCAGTTCTTCCTAGAACTAGTAATTCCCAGAACACTAGTGAGCCTTCCCTCGGCGGGTCCTGGTTTGGACTCTAACGTCCTAGCCACCTCTGGGCTCTCCCAGCCTCGCCTCCTTCTGCGGTGCCCAATCTCCGCACTTGAGACCCTGCGGCCGCGCCCCGCCTCCGGGAGCGTAATTGACTGCGGCGCGGGCTGCGCTGCACAGTCCCCCCGGCGTCTGCGCGAGCCACGCCCCCCGTGCCAGCTCTCCTCCGCCCTGCGCGGTGGGGATCCCGGGGCAGATTTCATGCCGGGAGACCAGAATTTCTTTTGTTGCCTGACTTTGTTTCAAAGACGTCCTACAGGCTCTGCCGAACTTTCTTAGACGGAACCACTGTCTAGGGTACTCCCTCCCATCTTCCCCTCTCTGCCCCACTGGGGATGAGACTCACGTCGAGGTCTGACGGCTCTCCCAGCCTCTCATAGATCCCACCTCCCTTTTTACCTCCCACCCTTTTCAAGCAGGCATGTCCCCCGAGAAAAAAATCCTTGCAAGTTTAATCTGTTCTTGAGGCCCCAACCCCCTCTCTTCCCAGTCGTGGCTGTCCCAGGTCCTGGTCCTGGTCGACAGTGGCGGACCACTGAGCCACACCTGTCCCTTTCCCAGGCCCGGCCCCCGCCTTAGGGCTGCATCTCTCCGCGTGTCAGCTCATCAAACCTGCACATCTGAACTATCGCTCCTGATGACAAAGTTAGATTGGGGGCCAGTGGGGTCGTGGCAGGTGTGGACCAGGCAGGAGAGGCTTGTTTAGCATCACTATGGAAACCCCAGCCACCCATCTCGGAAAGGTGTTTTAAAATGGCCGGGTCAGACGCTCAAGGGGCGGAGTCAGTAGAGAGGGGGCAGGGAAATTCTCTGCCCCTCCCCCCGTGCTTCCGGGCAGGACTGGTGCGGAGCTCTTCATCTCTCCTCACGCCAGCAGCAGCAGGTCCAGGGCCGTCCCGACTCCCGGAGAGAGAGCTCGGAGTTCAGGGGCTTGCGGGCTTCGACCTGATGGTGTGAAGTGAGAATGTCATCCTTTCTGAGCCCCAATTTGTTTTTCTTCTGCACACTTGGGACATATCCTGAGTGATACTGGACAGATGCAGGTGGGATGGGGTGAGAGGATGGCAAGAGTTGGGAGGAAGGACCGTGGCTGGGTGGGTCCCTCTGGGACAGAGTAGGGCAGGCACAGCTCTAGGGACATTTCACAGGAAGGAATGCGGGGAGTGGGCTGCCAGGACGTCACAAGGGTCCCATTGTGACGCCCCGCCTCCCCAGCAAAGCTGGGGATTGGCCCAAGGAGCGGAGGGGGAGGGGCAGATAGGAGGCTGGTTGCCAGGGCCTGAGCCCAACAGGGAGACGACGGGACAGAGTGGTGGCACTCTGGCTCCAGCTCCTCCTCCAGGACCCTTCATCCTGACCCTTTCACAGCCTCCTCTAACCAGGACTCCGATTTCCCTCTCCGTCTCCTCTATCCGGCTCCAGGCGGGCCGCGGGCCCCTCCAAGCCCAGCAGAAGCACGGGTCTATGGACAGGGTGCGGCTGGCCAAGGATCAGTGGACAGGGTGGGGCTGGCTGCACCACGCGAATGAGACCTGCCATAGGGAGACCCGACGCAGGGGCAGAGCGAAGATGGGGCCTGCACAAATCTGGCTCCGATGAGGACTCACCAACCATCCGGCGTCCTCTCCTGGGTCTCTGGCCCCACGGCCCCACGCTCGGGCTAGGCCTCCAGTTGTTGCCCACTGGCCTCCTCCAGCTTCTCTTCTCCTCCAGCTTCTCTCCTCCTCCAGCTTCTCTCCTCCTCCTCTCTTGTCTGCTCTTGAATTTCTTTAAAAATTTCCCTGCCTCCAGGCTCATTTTTGACTTACCTGCTGATCAGTCCCTGAATATTCACATCTGCCTGGGGTCACCAAGGCTGCTTCAAAGTCAAGATGACCGTGGTGGGGATGGAACTCTGAGTTTCCTGGACCACAGTGCAGGTGAAAAATGTACCTTATCAGAGCGAAAAGGAATGGTCTTATCACAAGATCATTTTGAAAATGGGCCTCAGGGGACACATGTCCCTTGATCCAGTCTATGAGGTCCTACAAACACCATACTCTCCGCAAATTCTAGCAGAGAGGTTGCAGTGATTTGGGAGAGGCCTCAAAATCATGACTGCATCTCCTGGCACAGTTTACCCGAGTGATGCTCCCTGGCCCCCAGGTGTGTGCAAACAGCCCCCAAGGATTGCACCACCACTCCTCAGATGGCAGGACAGCAGGCTCCTTCAGCCTGGAGAGCTTCGCCTCTGTCACTGGTGCCCACCTGGGAAATCTCAGACTGCTCTGCAAAGGTGCAATTGGATGCCCACTCTGCAAGGACATTTTATCCCGTTACTGTCCCTCTGGAATCATTCACTAACCAAACATATATAAACCGACCTGTCTTCTGTGTGTGGCTTCCTATGTGCCTGATATTGAGGATGAAAAATAAAGGTAAGACTCTGTTCCTTTCCTTTAGGAGCTCACAGTTCATTGGATGGGTTGACTCTAATCAGAGACAGAGAATGGCAAAGATGAGACAGAGGGTGGGCACACAGGTAGGGAGTCCAGAGAAGGGGGACAGCATGACCGCTGAAATCAGTGCAGCCTTCCTAGGGCAAGACATGTGACCTGACTTTGGAGGAGAAATGGGATTTTTAAAGGGGATGAGGAGAAGAGTGTTCCAGAGAGAGATCCTGTGACCAATGGCCCTCTTCTCTGGTCCTCTTCACCCCTGCAGCCATTCCCTTCTCACCTCTCTCCTCACTCAGCACAACGACAGTGACTCTCCAAATCATGACGCTCAAAACTCCCACTTCTAAAAACATCACGGTTGGTGCCTCTGCTTCTTCTGACTCGACCTCCCTTCTCTGCCTCCTCTGTGTCTCACGTTCTCCCCCACTCCCGCAGTCCCAAGAGAGCCGGGGAGAAATCGCGTTTCTGAATCCCGCATTTGCTTGGGTATGATTTGACTACTCTGTGAGTCAATGCGGTGAACATACTTCTCAAACTTTGCTATGAGGGATTAAGAAAAGTCTGAATCAGACTCTGCCCCTTAGAAGTAAATTCACTTACAAGGAGAAAGGAAAGAGACAACCACCGACTCTTTTCACTCCTGAGTTCCCATGTGCAGCCTTCAACACACATTAGCACTTATATAAAATAATGCAACATCTCTATTTACACCAAACAAAATGCAGCTTTCTTCTCTATATCTGAAGATGTTCTAAACCTCTCTCCAAAATTAGGAGATGCGCAGTTCCAACAGTCACTGTATCATCACTGATTATATTATTATTCCTCAAAATTCATCATGGTTCCACTGAATATTCTGTTACCTGAAGGCTAAATTACAAAATTAAACTCTGGCAATTTGTATATAAAATAGTGGAAGGAGAGAAAAGATCACAATGGTGAGTATATACTATAAACACATATGTATTACAAGCAAAGAAAAAATATGCAGAGCTACTGTCACACTTGTTTTTGTAATTTGTGGTGAAGCCACGATAGAAGGAAGCCACAGATCATTCACTGCCCATTCCATATTTCCCCTGCCCTCATCTACAATCTCAATTAGTCTCACTTCTGTATCTAATGGAGCGATCCAAACCTCCGTTCCCAAAGGGCCTTTGTCCCCAATCATCCTGCCGCCTTCTAGTTGCAGTAATTTTCTGTTAACCTTTACAGCTGAGCACAGAAACAGAGGACGCACCCCAGAGAATCCCCATGTTTCTAACACAGCCCTCCTTGCCCCCACTGGTTAGCAGCAACCCCATTTCCCCTGGAAAATCAGGATCAATCACTGTATACTTTTTGTCTGGTGGTTCAGTGGAATAAGAAGACTAAAATATTCAGGCAGAAGTCTCATTTTTGAGTCAATAGAATAATTGCTATGTTTCCTGATATTAACACTTGGGAGACTAACCTCTAAACTCTCAGAAATCTAAGTTGCTGGGACAAGATGATAAAATTCTGCAAGTGGATTACTAGGTGTAATTGTCAAAAGAGCTACACCCAATTCTGTCCCTCGTTCATAGACCACTGTGTTCTGGCTATGGGGGAGACAACACCACATGATGGTCTCTGATTCAAAGCATACACTGCACCAGGTAAAACAGAGCCCATCCTTATAGGGTATTCTCTCCCAAGTGAATCTTAGCCATTCCATCTTTCAATTAGGCCAGCCACTTCCAGGTGATGGGGTAAGTGGTAAGAACAGTTAATACCATGGGCATGATCCCATTGCTGAACATCCTTTGCTGTGAAGTAAGCTCCTTGATCAGACACAATAATAGCTGGCTTGCCATGACAATGGATAAGGCATCCTGCAAGTCCACAGATGATGTTGCTGGCAAAAGCATTACAGGCAAGGAAGGCAAATCCTTTGTAATTCAAGGTCATCCCTGTAATACTGCAGCTGGCCACTTTGATGTGTTACCAGCTTATTGTGCAGACCCAGCAGTAAACCAGATTCAAGCGTTTTCCTCAGTCAGCTGATCATAAGAAACACGTTCATTTATAGGCATGGGTGGAAGGACAGGAGGCAATGCAACAAGAGTTCATGTCAAAGAAGTCTGAGCCACCTGCTAGTTGCAATCTACTCATATCTTCCTGACTTACTCAAACTTAAATTCTTATAGGCCATTTCCATTTGGTGACAAATGGCTTCTGCGCATGCCCCACCCTACGCTTAGGTGTGTTCATGATGCATGATTATCTAACGTCCTAGAATTAGGCATTCAGTATCTACCAAGGCCCTGTTGCAAGCCAGAAGCTATACTCGGAAGGACAATAGTTTTCTTCAGAAGAGGATATGGATTTTATCAAAAAAAATCCTAGAGGTCAAGCTGTCATTCTATTCACATTCATGAGAAACTCCATACATCAACTCTACTTGCCACAAACACTCTGAGTATCATTAGATCTGCTGGGTCATAAGGACCAGGTTATAGATCAGCTTATACTGCAGCCTGAACTTACTACAGAGCCTTCTCTTTGGTCCCACTTGAAACTGGCGTCCTTGTGAGCGTCTCTATAGATGGGTCAAAATAGTACACTCGACTATGATGTGTGTTGCCTCCAAAATCCAAACAGTTGTGTCCCTTTGTTCCTGGTGGGTGGTACAAGGTACAGAAACTGGTCCTTTGCCTTGGAGGATACCCCTACATGCCGCAGACTCCTCAACCCCCAGAAACTACACTCAGGTGACAAACCCCTGCATCTCCCACAATGTGGCTCACATTTGTCTTACTAAAGGTTTCTAAAGTACTTGCTACTTCCTGCTCATCAAATCCAAACAGTATAATGTCATCAGTGTAGTGGACCAGTGTGATGTTTTTTTGGAATGTCAAGAAATGACTGTTTCCGTAGACTCTCTTATGGCAGAGAACAGAATAGACTGATGGCTGTGGCGATGCTATGAAGGTATACTGTTAGCCCTGCTGGTAAAAGCAAACTGTTTCTAGTTGTCCTAGAAAATTGATATGAAGAAAAAGGCCCTAGCCTGGTCAGTAGCTGCATGCTAAGTTCCAGGCTCCAGTAAAGCTTTTATATATGGGCCTGCAGTTGCAATTAGAGCCTCTATCTGATTAAGTTAATGACAGCCACGGTCACTGTTGAGGATTCATCCGACTTCTGCACAGGCCAAACTGGTGAGTTAAATGGGACAGGAATCACCAGCCCTGCTTCCTCTGAGTCTTGGGGGGTGGCATCAGCCCCTCCAATGGGTAATGCCGTTTTGCTTCTGGTTTACTCTTGGTAGGGAGGGGAAGTTGCAGGGTCTTTCATGTGTCAGGCATTCACCAAAAAAGGCAAGGCACGACTGATTTGGTCAATAAAGAGACAAAAGCCACTTTTAGATTCAGACAGTTTATTATGTACATAGACAGTGAACGAAAGAATAGCCAAAGGTGCCAGCTCCCTGTGGCCCTTGTCACACACACATGTACACATGTACACACACGAGATACTGAAATGAAACAGGCAATATGACTGCCACACAGGCTGGGGTGTACCCACTGCAAAGGAGCCAATTCTAGGCTGCGTCTAAACAGTTTCATCTTCTGCCGCTCTCTTCTCGGGGGCTGGAGCAGAAAGCCTCTATACCTCATCAGAACCCTAGAAGCAGTGGCAGCATCTCGAGGGACCTAATGGAGAGAGTAGGAGATGGCCCAGAGCTGCTCCTCACAGGCCTTCCATCCTCTGGTGAGTTCTGCCGAGAGTCAGATTCCCTGCCATTCAATCCTGTGCCTGTGAAGCCTATGTGGATACGTGCAAGGCTGCCAGGGCGCCAAGGTAGAGCCCTTCCCCTGCATGTCCATGCCCACCCTCTCACAACCTTTCATATATCCAGCTAAGAATTCTTGATAGCATAGGCCATTCCATCACGTGCTCCAAGGAATTGCACTGACAGGGGCTTAGACCAAATTTGTCCTGTTTGTCTTGGGCAACACTGGATGAGTGTGACCATGCTATGATGCCCATTAGTGTCATGAGGCCTACTTGGAAGGTAGTCCACAGCCAGACTCCCCATCTGGGCAAAGCCAGTTAAATAGATCATTGATCCAGGTGCAGTGTGAGGGGTTGGCAACTGCACACGTCCCACGGTGACTGGCCCACAGGAAGCCCAGGGCAATGTGATTGTCCATTATCACTTGTGTTACAGAATTTAGAACAATATCAATGGGAAATGTACAAAAACGTTTAACAGTAATGATGTCAGTGTCCACGAAGTCAACTTTGTTCTGTTGTTTCAAATGGAGGCTATTCCTTTCTGAAGTCAGTGGCTATTGAGAGGTTTCTTTTTTTTTTCTTTTTTTTTTATTGCAGTAACATTGGATTATAACATTATATAGCTTTCAGGTACATGTCATAATACATTTTGAATTCTGTGTAGATTACATCATGTTCACCACCCAGAGACTAATTACAATCCATCACCACACATGTGCCTAACCACCCCTTTCGCCCTCCTCCGTCCCCCCTTCCCCTCTAGTAACCACCAATCCAATCTCTGTCTCTATGTGTTTGTTTGTTGTTGTTTTTATCTTCTACTTATGAGTGAGATTATACAGTATTTGACTTTCTCCCTTTGGCTTATTTCTCTTAGCATAATACCCTCAAGTTCCCTCCTTGTTGTCACAGATGGCCAGATTTCATGGTTTCTTATGGCTGAATAGTATTCCATTGTGTATACATACCACATCTTCTTTATGCATTCATCCCTTGATGGGCACCTAGGTTGCTTCCAAGTCTTGGCTATTGTGAATAATGTTGCGATGAACATAGTGGTCCGTGTATCTCTATGCATTTGTGTTTTCAAGTTCTTTGGATAAATACCCAGCAGTGGGATAGCTGGATCATATGGTAGATCTATTCTTAATTTTCTGAGGATACTCCATACTGTTTTCCACAGAGGCTGCGCCAGTTTGCACTCCCACCAGCAGTGTATGAGGGTTCTATTGGGAGGTTTCTGATGAAGATTCTCTGATGGCCAGCATTTGAGGGTGTTGGTGGCAGTCTGGGTCAAATTGGTCAAATGTCTTCCAGACAATAGCTCAGAGTAAAATTATGGTCCCTCCCTCCACCCCTGACATTCCAGGGTCTAAGGTGCTCCTCTCTCTGTCCACTGGGGTTGTCCTTCTCCTTCCACAGCCAGGTGATCAGTATGACCAGTGCTTGCAGTAGTCACTCCATCAAGTGTGCAATCCTTCCCATGTCTTACCCACACCACACACCCAGACTCATCCCCACGGGGTTTGGCATTTTCTTCCTTATATACTTTGTGTCACCCTAGAAAATCTCCCTTATCTCCTGATGTGTGGGTCATACCAGGACCACCTTAGGAATTGTAACCTCATATACCTGACCATTATCATGTCCATAATTGACTAAATTCAGCAAACATGGCCAGAAAACAAAAGATGCACCAGATTAGAGTTACCCATCACCTGGCTTTTTTTTTTTTTTTCTTTTGCAGTCTGAAATTCCAGTAGCCTGGTTTCCCAGCGGTAGGCATGGGAGGCAGAGCAAGAAAGGTTAATTATGTGGTTTGTGAATCTTACGAGTCTAGGCCTCCTCCCTCCCCTAACCTGACCAGCATTCCATTTAAAAGGAGGTACCATTTTGGGGAATTGTTACATTTAGAACCCAAAGTGACAGTATCAAGCATATGCTCCAGTGGGAGCTGAGCATCCATTGTCAGTTATCTTCATCAGTTTTTCCTTTAAAAGGAGCCAATTCCATCCTTCAGTGGCACCTGCTACCTGGCAGTACAGGTCTGGTCAGCTTGTGTTCATCCTTGAAGGGTCCTTTCTCTTTGGCATCCACATAGGTCACAAACAATGGGCTTGGGTCTTGTGCAATATGCTGCCGTAACGGTTGTCCCCAAAGAAGATGAAACTTTTTCATCCAGTTGTCCCATCAAGTGGCAATTGCCCATGAGTCAGTGAAAATGCAATAAGGTTTGTTTTGGGGATGTTTCTAGAGCAAGCATCACAGTCTGCAACTCCCTGCCTTGAGCAGAGTTCCCTTTGCCATGCACAGTTTTAAGCTATTCTCTTTGGGGCATACCCAGTATGCTCCACTGGCCTTTAACTTAGCCAATCCATCTGTGAACCAGGCCCAGGCATCCTCAGGAAACTCAGTGTACTGAAGCCCCCAAGAAGCCCAGAGTGCTACAGGCTACACAGCCTGAGGACCTCAGACTAAGCCAGATTTTCTTGAGTTCTGAGAGCCTATTCAGGCAGCCATTTTTTTCTTGATAATTCACCATGAAGAGAAGGTATTGACTCAAGAACTGAATGGGTAGAAGTTCACATGCAAGAAAAGATTAGAATATTATCAAATTACAAAGAGATGTTGAACCAGCAGGACACCTTTAGAAAACACCAGCATGGCTCATCCAAAGAAGCAGATTCCAGAAAAGAATGGGAGGAGGGGAGCATAAGCTCTCAGGGGAGGTGAGTCACTGGAAGATAGTTATCCTAAGACCCAGTGAGCAAGTGAGCCCAAAAGACAACAGAAATGGAAGAGAACAGAGAATAAATGAAATGAAATGGCCCAGCAAGAGAACTATTTCAAAGACCAAACCCTGTGTTACCTGGACAATTTGGTCATGAAACCCTTCCAGAGAGAGGTCCTCAAACCTAAATTGACTGTTTGGGCCAAGCACTGACACTGGCGAGGTCCCGGCTACCCAGATCTTGTTCCAGCTGCATGACTGTCTCCCCTTCAATGAACGAGACCGGCTGAGGATTGAACTTGGGTTTGAAGATGGGCCTTCACTTCATCTCCAGGTGGTTACAACTTGATTACAACGTGAGGGTAAATGAAGCCCAGTCACATACTTCTGTTTCCTGTGATTAAAAACAAAACCAGACAAGCTCCCCAAGAAGCTCACCTGCTGATTCTCACATGGGTGGTGGACCCACTGGTCACGTCAGAAGGACTCTGACCTGGAGAGTCTGCAGGGAATTCAGCACATACAGCTGGGGGGCTGTGGAAGCCTTTGACCTTTACCTCGTTTGACCCTCCAGACAGAGGCATGAAGATGGGGATGGCCAGGCTCTGAGAGGTCACCCTGCTCCACGTCTCCCCAGCAGCACATTGTGAGGAGGAGAGCCCTAGCCAGAGCCCCATATCCCGCATGGGTCTTTGCACAGGGATCAGCAGAGACCCCCACATGGCGTTGCCCTCGGTTCTCTTGTTATCACCCTTTGAGGAAGAGAACAAAGGCACAGAGTAGTTTATGAAACTTGCCCAAGAACACACAGCCAGCAGGGGCCCCAAGTGGCCCTTGAACTCAGGCCTCTGCTGGGCATTATCAGCTAAATCCTGGCTCTTGGGCTTCCTCCCCTCCCAGCTCCCGGCCCTGCTCTCAGACTCTCCCTGGGCCTCACTGCTCAGGAGGAGGAGGAGAAGCCTGAGGCCCTAGAGCTCAGGAAGTGGACCCAGCCGGACAGGCAGGGGCTGCATCCAGATTCCAGCTTTCTCTCTGAGTTCAGGCCTTTTTCTGCAGGACGTGAGGGCCTAAGACCAGGTGGCAGCAGGGGGCAGCCCTGCTGGGCAGAAGTTCCCAGGAGAGGCTGGAAGATGCAGAATCTCCCCCGGGTCAGCCAAGTCCTGTCCTGCCCCCGGTGGGAGGTGGCATCTGGGCACCCACGGCCTCCCTCAGTGTGGGAGACTGAAGCTGAGGCCACAGGAAGGGCACCGTTCCCCTTTCCGGGAGGAGGGAGCCAGCCACGCAGCTGCCTCCTTCAGCTCCCTCAGCATCCAAAGTGGGTCCACCACACCTGTGAACTGGCAAAGGAGAAGTGAAAGGCTTTCGTGATCCTGTTGACTGTTGGTTCTCTGGGTCTTGTTCTCTGTTC